>NW_020799146.1:634944-648867 GCF_003259725.1 Athene cunicularia | reverse complement strand
AGCACTTACTGATCCGCAGTAGCGCCACGTAGATGAGGAAGTTGCGGACAGAGGCGAGGACGTCGCGGCGCATCTTCCGCTTCAGCTCCTCCGGGTCCATCTTGGGCCCCAACCCCTCGATGCGGAACATGCCGGCAGCCCCGCGCCACCGCCGGTACGGCTCGCGGGTAGACACGACCGCGGCCTCCTTCCGTGAGCCTGATGGGATCCAGGCCTCACTAAACTTCACCGGGGAGGAGGCGATAAAGGACTGGTGAGAGGGGGCACCCTGTCCCAGAAGGCTCCAGGAGATGGACCATTGCCCAAGAAGCAGTCAGCAAAATTCTACAGAAACTGGGGGAGAAGTAAAGGTGGGAGGGGGAGATCATTATAACTAACTCAAGACCAAAAAAACCTGCCCCTACACCTGCAAGGAGCACACGTGCTAATTAACACATCAAGCGAGGCTAATTTAAATATAACCAGCCAATAGCAGATGGGGGTGTAAACTTAGATAGGTTTTGACTAATCACGTAATAGGATAAATAGGCTGCAGTTCCTTTGTGCAGTGTCCCAGCTTTGTGGAATTACCCCCTAGCACCCCTCTTTGTGCAGCTCTGAAATAGAACTGGTATCTGGGCTCTGGGTGAGGCTGGCTTTGCACAGTGGGTAACAAACCCTGTCTGAGGGACAACACACCCCTCCCAGGCTGTGGAGGAGCCTCCTAGAAACACAGCCCGTGCCTGCCCCTCCATCTGCCCTGCTGCCTGAAGGGACTGTGATGATGGCCTTACCCACCAGCATCTGGGCTGGCCTGCCAGCAGCCCAGCAGAGTTGTGGCAGGGGTCTGGGGTTTGCAGCCTGCCCCTTCCAAGGGATGCTGTCCGCACCTGATCCCTGCAGACAGGGTTTCCCTGGCCCTGCCACCAGCAGCATGCACCTCTTTTCCCCCTGCCAGGTTGCAGGCAGTAGTGTGTTTGTCATGGCACAGAGGTCAGGGATGGGTCTGCGATAGGGAGCTGTGCTCCCTGAGTGCCTGCTCCTCCAGGGCTGGAGAGCAGCTCTCTCCACCCTGGGGTTAAGTCTACAGCAGAGCAGCCTGGAAGTGGCTTGGTCTGGTTGACCCGTGGGTGTGAACTCAGGGACCTTTAGTGCAGTCAGCACACTGGCATGAGTGCATGGAACAGGAGTTCTCCTGGCTAGGCATAGCTGATGTGAAGGAGAGTCATGCAGGAACCTCTCTTCTTTGTCCAGTGCCTCCACTTAGAAGGCAGAGAGTACGAAGCAGACATAGAACAGCCCTACATAGCAAGGCACAGAGAAACTGTACAATGCCTGTCAACTCTGTTGCAAGTGCCTGGAATGTCAGTTACTGACGAGGTCTGTGGCTAATGATTGTCCTGAGCAGGGGAACAGCTCTAAGGGAGATGCACCCAGATGAAGCAGAGTCTGCTTTTGCAGAGTAGACCTCATGATACTTCATGTCACAACACAACAGTCTCAAAGTCAGCAGCTCTGGCTGAGTCATTACATTTGCTGCTGCAAAATCCACTGGCTTTCCAGTCTGTGTGGTACTACTGTGTGAGGTGTGCATGAGAACACAGTCCTGAAAAGCAAACTAGTCTCAGTGTGCTTGGTCACTGGGAAGGGAGGGTTATAGCCACACGAGGCAGGAACAGAGCTTGCTGTGCTGGCTCCTCTGAACTCTTGCAAGTGCCTTCATTCTGGGTAATCTATTTACAATGGGATTTATCAGATATCTGGTTTTCACTAACTCCGGTAAAGAATTAGTGTGACAGTGAGTCAACGTGCATCTGGCTCTGCTAGCCTTCCTGAATTATCCACCACTGTCTTTGGTACCATGGCTGATCTGCAGAGTTTGTTTCTGCTTCAGCGAGGAACTGACTTATCTGTGCTGCTTCACTGAGTACACAGGAGCCTTCACCCCAACACAGAACCCCATCGTGCAAAGCCTTGAACAAAGGCAACTCCCATTCCCTAACATGTCCAGGGAGAGTGTTGGAGGCCAGCAATATTTAACTGGTACAAAGAGACTGAGAGGGCCAGGGATCTTGGCTTTGGAGAGGCCTCTTGCCAACCACAGAGACTCTTCTCTGGAAGCTGGAGTTCACGGGAAGCTGGGCTGTGGATGAGTTTCAGTCACGATAATGGACAGCCATGAATGCTGGCTTGAATTGTGCCGGTTTTTAGGGACAGAAGCTGGTTCAGGCCTGAGACCAGGCTGACCCAGAGAACTGTGTATGCAGGCCTCAGTCCTCACTCTTGAGCTCTGTCTGCACCAGACTGGCCTCTGCAAGCCAAGCCCTATATTCCCTGCCCATGGCAGGCATCTGGCAATGCTTTCAAAAGTGCTCCTCAGATGCCAGGAATGGCATCAGAGATGGACACAGGCCCTAGCAATGCCTGGAGAGGGTCAAGCAAGCAAGCAGGCACTGTCCTGTGGCTCTCCCCACCACCCCCATAAGATGTCTGGGTTCTGCAGCCCACCCTACTCTGCCTGTGCTGCTTGGGACCAGGCAATGCACAGCAGGCAGATAGATAATTCAGAAAACCAGATTTCTCTCAGCTAAGCTGCCTGTGGCCTAAGGCAAAGCCAATTACAGAGCAGCTGTTTTCATTGTGCCAGTGATTAACAGGGCTAATTGCATCTCCCACTGGCTGGGGGAGCTTTTCAGCCTTTCTGTGCTACCTCAAGGGCCCTCCCTGACTTTGCAAAGGATGACTAAGGAGAAGTGTTCCCAAACCACCCTACTTCCAGCACATTTGCAGGACATTCCATCCCAATCACCAGTGAGGCAACCTGTTCTGGTCACAGAAGTTATAAGACTGGCCTCTTACAGCAAAGTGCTGGAGGAGAACACAGTAGAGCTGACAAACTAGCCTTGTTCTGCTGGCTTCCATGAAATCTTGTTGATTTGCTCCAGGTTTTATTCTGAATGGTGGGTTTCTCTCTTTGCTAGCAGAAACAGGCTGGCAGATCCCAAGCTCATCCAGGCAGAAAAGCAAGGATTCTCATCCTACATTTCAAGACTCCCAGTCTTGGTTTGTGTTTCTGTTGTGGTTTAAACCTGGCCAGCACACAAACACCACACAGCCACTGCATCACCCTCCCCTGCCCTGAGGGATGGCGGAAGGAATTGGAGGGGTAAAGATAAGGAGACTCATAGATTGAGATAAAAACAATTTAATTGATATTAATAGTTATTATCATAATATTAATAATAGAATATAAAAATGAGTGATGCACAGTGCAGTTGCTCACCACCTGCCCTCTCACTCCCAGCCCACTTCCAGTTAGTGATACCAGAGGAAAGAAAATCCCAAAACTGCAATTCCAGGAAAGAGCGAGCTTCCCAGATCACCCTCCTCTACACACTGATCGTGACATTGTGTGATCTGGAACATTCCCTCAGCCAATCCAGGCCCTCTGCTCTGGCTGTGCCCCCCCCAGCTTTGTGTGCACCCGCACATGGGCAGGACACGGGGAGTTGGAAAGTCCTGGATATTTTAGTAACAACATAAAATATCAGTATATTATCCCCACTCTTCTTATATCCCATAATGAATTCAAAAAACAGCACTATTCTAACTACTAAAAAGAAAAAAAATTAGCTCTATCCCAGCTGAAACCAGGACAATTTGAAAAGCAGGAGTGATGCTGTTTTCCCAAGCATTGCTCTGGAGAGCATAAAGGAACTTGAGCAAATCTGTCCAAAGCAGAATCAAACATGAAACAGTATTGAAATGAGACTGGAGCAAGAAGACAAAAAAAATGGCATTAAGGAGCAATGTCAGCGAGGAGTCTGCCAGGACATTGGCTGGAAAATTATTGCCACAAGTTATTTCACTGAAGCCATCCCATTCTCCTTGTCCTTTTGTGATATGGGGGTGTGAGAAACATTTCCTTTGGGAGACATCCACATAGGATATGCAGGAGACTTCAAATGTAGAGTGACTGACAAGGGACAGAAAGCATTGGCATTGGGTTTTGGCAGCAGCATGAACAACTTCCTGAGCTGTCCTTTAAATGTTTGTGGCAATTTTCCAGAATTCTCTCAAACCTCCAAACTGTGCAGTTTTGACAGGTCATACCATGTCCTTACATTTACTCAGTAATTGCATGAGAATTTTACCTCTCATTTCCTGGGGCTACAGGCAGATTACTAGCTGCTGACTTGGCAGTGGCTTGAGGTTAAGGTCTCTGAACAGAACATGGTATGCGAAGTGGCTGCAGATGGCAGGTAGTGAAAAACTGACAAAAGGTGAAGATAATGACACAAGGGTAGCTAGATCTCCAAGTGGTTACGAAGCAGCGATGTGAGGAAGGGTCAAACTTCACAGATAACTGGAAAAAAGCACTGGGGTCCTTCTGGGGCAAGGCCAGCAGTTCCTCAGTAGCTGCGTCAGTAATGGCACATAATGCCAAGATTACCTAAGTAACAGTGTCAGAATTACCAAGCTGGACACAGAAGTTAGAAAGGCCCCATGAAACCAATGAGGAAAAAATAGTTAGAGAAGCCAGTTGTTCCTTTGTGAGGAGACTGGGACAGACAAAGGATGTACAAGGACTGCTAAAATCAGGGTCAAGAAACAGGACAAGGGAGTACTGATACAGATAAATTGTTACTTGTTTTGAGACTTATTTCCTTACTTATAGCAAGTTATCATATTACTTACAGTATTTTTTTATTATTGCTAAGAGTCCTGCTTGCCCAGACTGTTCTGTGGAATTTTACCAAGGACTACTGTGTTCATAAAACAAAGCAGTTCACTGTGAAAATCTACCAAGAAATATAATGTTCAGCAAAATATTATGTTTTTGTCCTTGGGGAACAGGTGTGCTCTAACTAGTTGGAGTCTTGGTAATGAGTATAGATAGCCATGTACAGAGGGTAGAAGTTCTATTGGTTCTCTTAGATAATATAGAATGAGTAAACTTCCTGAAAAACCCCTCTTGGTATTCAAGAAGTTGGCCAAGAGAATCTGTGCATGCTCCAGGGAAAAAACAACATGAGAAAGACTACGAGCCTTCCTCCCAAAGCCCCCCAGAGACACCTCCCAGGAGGCAATGGGCAGGTGCAAAGAGAATATCAACTGCTGACACCAGCCTCTAGAACTAACCCAGACTCACTCGTTCATATGGACATTTGTGTTATGTAACCCAATGAATGTGGATATCCACACTCTATAAGTTTTTGGTAAAATGTGTGGTGGGTGTGCAAGCTTTGTGGAGGGATCCCCTTGCACCCTGGCGCCGGAGTAAACAAACCTGCTATGTAACTCTATTGGAGTTGTAGAGTCTTTTTTCCATGAGTCAGTACCAAGGTAGACAGTGCTGCGTGGAGGAAATAGCCAAACAGCTGTGTGTGCAGTCATCACTGCTAGAGAGGATCCTAAACTGAACCTGCTGTTTTGGCCACAGCATACCTATCAGACCTACTGTCCTGCTCAGGATGAAGGGGAAGGCACGCTAGGCATGCTGTTTTCCCTACACACTTGAGAACACCCAGGTGAATGGATTGAACTTTGTGGTATTACCACATAGATGCTGTGAGAGACAAGAAACCAGGCCTGTGAGAAACTAAGAAAAACAACCTGGGAAAGCAAAAGTTGAGGCTGATTTAAGAAAAATGCCTCAAACACTAGACAAAACTATGAGTCACAGGGTGCATTCTGTGGAGGTCAAAGCTGATAAGGCTGCTCGAATAACACGAGATGCAGCTGCAGCTGGAGGGGGGAGCCATGTGGATGGCCCTGCTCTGGGGCACCTGGGCAAATTTCAAGGGCCATCTGTCCAGTGAATTAACTTTGCTTCATTATCCACGAAATGCATATTAAAGTTAACACCCCTCAATATGCTAATGAGGGCTGACATGATCATGCTAATTACATCATCCCATGAAACACCTTACCCCTTCCTGTCCATGGGATACGTAGGTATGTGGGTCGACCTAGGGGATGGACCCAAGGAAAGTGTTTATAAATCAAAGGCTCGCTCTTTCTGCCTCTCTTTCTGCCCCACCACCATCTGGAGAGAGCAGTGAAGTGAAGAAGATGGATGCAAGTGAAAAAAGACAGCCACCTCCTGGAACCCTCGCCGGCGGGATCAGCACAGGAACCCAGACCAGTGATCTGTATTTCCCCATTCCCTCTATCTCCCACTTTTCCTTTTTCCATTAAGAAATGTTGGGATTCAAAAGGACTTTCTGTGAGAGAATGGACATGTGAGCAATCCTGTGTGAGAACAAGACTGATAAAAGCCTCAGCCTGAGCAAGAATGCAATAAGGATTTAACCCTGAATGAGGAGGGAGAAACTTGACAAGACAAACGACCCCTGGAAGGGGTTGGGACGGAAGACAGGAAGCCTGGCAAGGCTGATATGGCACTTTTTATCCAATCATAAGAAGGATTGAAGCGCAGGCTAAGTTAACTGTCCAATCTTGAGGACTTGTACTGCATGTTATTCACATGCGGGAAAACATTATAAAAGGGCTTTCTTAGTTGTAATAAACGGGCATTGCTTGATCACATTGGTCATGTGCATGCTCAGCTCTCCTGCAAAGAAATGCAAGGCATATTGTATTGCTCCCCACAACTTGCTATATCCTGAGCCAATTATCATGTGTTCAATTAGTACATTGTGGGTAGTTAATAAATGCTCAGACTTGGAGACTTGTCTGCTCCACTGGGGATTTGCAAATCTGAGTCACTCATTCCCTCATCAGAGCGGGACATGACAGATGCATCTTCTAGGTGTGGTGGCTTTGGCAGCTACCTATCACTTCCTAACATTATTTAAAAGCAGGTTCATCCTTTTCTAACCTTGCTGATAAAAAAACGATTGACAAGGTGACATGGAATATGAATTTGCACTAGGTTTACATACCAACCTAGCAAGGAAAGCAGTTCACTCCACAGTGAAAGTCCACATGAGCCAAGGTGCGTTTCATGTACTGAGGACAGGCATGCTCTGACTGCCTCTTTATCCCAATGGCAAAATCACAAAGGTCAACATCCCCCTGCATGCACAACGTTCCCTTGTGCCTGTGATTGGGATGACTTGTTTGTGCCTGAGTGAGGAGCTGTGGTTCTGGCTTCTTCCTGCCACTGCTGTGGGTGGGTGGAAGCTATCTGGAAAACTGCAGGATCTAGGTGCAAACAAGCTCTGCAGGCCAAGGAGCAGGTGGAGATGCAGGGCTGCGTGCTGGGTGGGAATGCAGAGATGAGGTGCTGGCTGGGCAGTGCTGCCCGGGACCTCAGCTAGGGCACACTAGTGAAAGCTCACACCTCTTGACCCAGGGGTTCTCCCCCTCGCATAAATTGCTGGCATTGGTGCTGGGGTGAGACACAGCTAGTACAGAGGACAGGCAAGAAACAGTGCTCAGAAATTAAGTCTGCCCTGATTGTCCTTTTTGAGAACTCAGGCATGTTTGTGGGGGAAGGGAACTCACCAAGATGGCTTGATCCTCCTGGGTGTGTTGTGGAGTGCCCCTCCATACACTGTTCTGGGCTGTTACATAATGGAGATGGCTTATCAGCCAGCGGAAGGACAGCATGCCTTTACCTTAGTCAAGGCAGCATTAGCCCACCCTGGCCCCTCGGGCATCTACCAGGAAGATTCGGAGAAGTGCCAGAAACCTCCATTTCTGAAGTTGGATCAGGACATTTATCATTGATGAGCAGCGAAGGCCTTTTAGAGGCCCAGGGGAAGCCTTGCAGGAACACAAGGAGGAGGTAATGTAGATAGTGCTGGAGCCTTGGTGCTACCTCCCATGTTGACCCTTTCACCCCGTCAGAAGAATCAATATTGATACATACACTAATGGCAGCATTTGCCTTTGTGCAAACAAAAAGACTTTCTCTTAGTCTGGACAATAAATTTCAGCTTGCCATTCTGTAGTCTCTGTGAGCTCCACAGTCAGATATATTTTCTGGACTTCATCAAACCAGTCTGAAAAGCAAATTAATGTGACTGTCAATTCAAGCTGAAGGGACAGCTCCCCCCCCTCCACCCCTGCCTCCCAGCTTCTTAGGCCTGGTGTAGAGTGTGGTGCCATCTCTCCCAGTGCATGGGTGCACAGATAGTGTGCATGGCCCTTGCTGCTGGGGGCTGACACTCAGGGCTTTGTCTCCCCAGCACCTTGTATCTGGAGCATCCGTACTCACCGCTTTCAGTTCATCTGGTCTAGAACCAGATGTGGCTAAAGACAAGGTGTGTGTTGAGTGCAGGAACAATGCATCTGCTGCAGGCAGTGCTACACAGGCACAAGAGAAGATTCAGGTGTCTAACTCAGGCTTAACAAGGGCAAAGAGAGTCTGAGTTAGGCTGGTTCATTTAATGTAAGGCAGGTCTCTCTCGCAGAGGAGAATGCTCTGGCAGACCCTCCCAAACAGGACTGCCCTGGCAGTATTGCCTGTGAAGCTTGGTCTGCCATTTCAGTCCACAGGCTGTTTCCTTTTGGGACAGTCACTCGGGAACATCTTCCCTCTTCATTCCCTGTGTTCTCCACTCTGTATCTGTAGTCTCTAGTGTGAAGGTCGGGAAAGAAGACAAGGGCTGTTCTATTGGATTCTGCAAGTTTTCAGCAAGTTTGTCAATGTGTTGGGTTGGAATGTGGTGGGTTTTGGTAGCAGGGGACAGGGCTACCCCTGAGAGAAGTTTCTGGAAGCTCCCCTGGCCCTGAATCAGAGCCACCTCTGGGCGAGGCCGAGCCGATGGGCGGCAGCGGCCGCACCTCTGGGATAACGTATTTCAGACGGGAACCTGGGAGGAGGAGCGGGAGCTGTGAGGGAGACGCCTCTGCAAACCCCGAGGGCAGTGGGAGAAGCAGGGGGAGCTGTGCCAGAGCAGAGCCCCCCCAGCCCGTGGGGCGAGGTCAGGCTGTCCCTGCACCCATGGCGGGCACCGGGGGGGCAGATGCCCTCCTGCAGCCCGGGCAGGGCCCCACACCGGAGCAGTTCGGGAGGAGCTGCAGCCCCTGGGAAGGACTCATGTCAGAGGAGTCCATAGAGGGCTGTCTGCTGCGGGAGGGAGCCCACGCTGGAGCAGGGGAGAGCGTGAGGAGTCCTCCCCCGAGGAGAAAGGAGAGGTGGGACTGACACAACCCCATCCCCTTCTCCCCTGCGGGGACGGAGGGAAAGAAATGGGGAACAGAGCTGAGTCGGGGAAGAGGGGAGGGGTGGGAAGGCGTTTTTAAGATGTGATTGTATTTCTCACTGTCCCACTCTGATTTGATTAGTAAATTAGTGGTGGTGGTGGTGGTGGTGTTCAAATTAAATTGATGGGCTTTTTCCCAAGTGAAATCTGTCTTTTCCTTGTGACCATAATGAGTGAGTCATCCCTCCCTATCCTTATCTCGATTCCCAAGCATTTTGTTGTATTTTGTCCTTCCCATCCTGCCGGGGGGAGTAGTGTGCCAGCCAGCACAGCTGGGTCTAAGACATGACCGTCTACTCAAATGGTGTGCAGCTAAGGGCAGGTATAGCAAGATCCGTGCCCATGGCTCACCCGGTAGTCATACAATCCAGGGCTACAGTAACACACCCAAAGATGGCACAGGCTTCTGTCCATTCATCTCGTCCCCTCAGTTTGGAGGCAGGTAACATCATCCCCATCTCACTGTAGAGAAAATTCTGCAAGATAGGCACATGACTGTACACGGTTACATCTCTGACTGACTTCACCAGGTCTTAAGTCTTTTCCTTTCAACTAATTCCATACAGAAGTTCTGGCATGGACTGCAACTAATGGCAGCTACTTAGGGCCAGGAAAGTCAGCAGTGCCAATATACCCTTCCAGCAGGGCTCTTAGTGGCTGTACAAGGGGGAAAACACTCTGGCACAGATTCCTTCATTGAATGACAGACTTCAAAATGGAAACTGCATCTACTCCTTCTAACACTTCTAGCACTGTGCTGTGGCAGAGCTGGCAACTGGATAACTAATCCAAAAGAGAATCCAAATGGCAAGGAGCTTAAGCAGAGAAAGATTTTAAAAAATACATCGCACTGACCACTTGTAGGCACAAGGTAGGAGACTGCATAGATTTTCATGCAGGGGTACATTCAGCATAGTACTGGTGGAGACAGTGACATCCTTCGCCGACACTAGGACTGTAGGAGAGATGTTACTTTCCTGCAGACGAAATAACAAGAAATAAGGCAGCATTCAGGCTCACAGGGTACCCTGATGTTTATGTAAACTGGGTGATAAAAAGGGGAAAAAACACACCAAAGCAAACACTCCTGTAATGTAAATTCACATAGTGCTGTTAAAGCACAACAGAGCAGCTCCAGGACAGGAAGACTCAGCCCTGCCCTTACCTCTGCATTGCTGTGAGCACAATGAAAAGGCCCACGGGGCCCAGAGAGATGCAGTGTGAAGAGATGGTGACAACCACAGGAATGGCTGAGTCCTTAGTGCACCTTGGGCTGGAAGTCTTCTACGGAAGTGTTCTGCTTCTACCCAGCTCCCTGATCCCCTTTGTGGTGGGTTGTATCCCCAGCAGCCTCACCAGCTACAGCATCCTGCTTGGTGGGGACCTGGGGCAAGACAGTCCCTGATGTGTAGCAGGAGGAGAAGGAGCAGCAGGACAGTGCTCACTCAGAACATGGGTCTGTCTGCCTTGGGGCACTTGCACACTTGTCATGTGTCTGGACATCTAGGGCTCGGCACCTCAGGGGCCAGACTGACATATACAAAAAAGATGAGAACAGGTGGTTTAGTAGGGCCTGTAGCAATAGGGCAGGGGGTAATGTTTTTAAGAGGGTAGATTCAGACTAGATATAAGGAAGGAACTTTTTATGATGGGGGTGTGAAAACGCTGGACCAGGTTTCCCAGAGAGGTGGTAGATGCCCTGTTCCTGGAAACATTCAAAACCAGGCTGGATGGGGCTCTGAGCAACCTGATCTGGTTGAAATGTCCCTGCTCATTGCAGGAGGGTGGTACTAGAGGACCTGTAAAGGTCCCTACCAACTGTGATTCTATGGTAGTTTGGGTCACTCACATAATACTCAATGACCTTTGATGGGTCAAACATCATCAGACAAATGGGCTGGGCAGCAGCAGCAGAATGGCATGGCCAGCCACACAGAGAGGCCTGAAGGATAAAGGTGTGCCTTGTCTGCAGCTCTGTCCTGCAGAATGTCAGGGAATTTGAGATGTTCCTGAGGATCTCATGCAACCAAAAACCTGTACCATGAAGGCACTCAAACATGCCTGGGAAGCTCCCCCACATCCAGGCTAAGGAACTCTGGGAAAGGGGCTGACTCATCTGCTAAATTCAGCTTTTCAGATACATGATATGTGAAGGTTTTTGCTCCTTCATTAAATCTCAGTCATTCTTCTGCAGATGCAGCTTTCTGGATATTTAAGACCAGCAATTCCAGAGCAATTATCTGGACCATGGACATGGAGATAGGTTCACAGGTTCAGCTCATGACTAGGATGAGCTCCCAGAGGTTTGATATTCTTGCATTCTTCATAGAAACAGCTTGGCAGGCAAGCAGCAACGAGTTGGAAGCTTCCAAATAGTTTTGAAATATTTCCCTGGGCAGAAGGCTTTTTTTATAGGTCAGCTGTGACATGATCAAAACATGAGCAAGGGAGAACACTATTTAGAAACAAAATGTCTCATAACTTTCTGGAGAAATGTTCCCCAGGCTTCTGAAACTTCGATTAATCAGGGGGGGAGAAACACACTCAGTTCCACCACACAGAGGAACAAATCTAATACATTTGGTAGCTTGGCATGAAGTTTTGATTTCTCTTGTTAGTGGATACTACTTTTCATCCCCAGGAAAGAGAACTATGGCTTAATTTCTTTTTAAATTAAATTGTTTCCTCTGTGGATTGCTTTGAAAACACCATCCAGGGGCACTGGTAGGAAGGGGAATGTGATGCAGATTGTGCAGGAAAGCTGCATGAATCAGCAGCTGATGTGAAACCTTTTCCTGGGCACTGTTTAGTGTTACAGTAAGGCCCCAACCTCATTTTTGGTTACGTTCAGTGACCACAGATTAGTACTGATCATGAAAAGTGCCAGATAAGTTCAGCTTTTACATCAGCAGAAAAGAAAAATAACATAGTTTCTGTGGGTGAGTTGATTTGGGGGAAGAGCAGTCCCTGAAAAAGGAGCAGAAAGAGCAGCAAAGGTAAAGACAGAAGGACCCGCAGTGCAGAAATACTTTGGCTAATTAGGGAGTATGAAAGAGCAAAACCAGGAAGGCACAAAACAGAAAAAAATCAATACCTTTCTGTAAGTGAGTCTTTGTTTTGTGACCAGCCCTGTGCTAAATAAAGAGCTGCAGACAGTTGCAGAGAAGTTTAAACACAGAGTAGAGCATCTTTACAGCAAAGGCTGGTGGTCAGAGAAGGAAAGGAAGAGCTGACACAGTGGATGTGGGTTCCTCTGTCCCCATTTGCGAAGTGCCTAATGAATGTGCTGGGCAACCTCCCAGCAGCCTTGCACCCACTTTATTTGTCTTTAGCGCCACTAAGCCTTTTATGCCCAGAGCACCAAGAGCAAACACACTGCATGCTGTTATGGAATAAAGCGGCTCTGCACACCCACAAAGGAGCACAGAGGGGCAACAGTGAGGGGCACAGCAAGGGAAACCTGGATAATACCCTGCCCTGCTGACTCCCAGGCCCACACAGGGGTCATCAGCCCACCTGCACAAGCACAGGGGAGCACAGGGGCACAAAGGCATTTGGAAACACAAGTTACGGACTCAGAGGAAGGGAAATCCTGTTCAGGGCCCTCCCAGGGCACTCCCAGACAAGGCTCAGCCCCACAGTCCAGACATGAAACTCACCTAGAAGAGTCAATGTCCTTGTGATCAAGGGAGGTCCTTTCCATCAACATGGAACATGCTACAGGGTGCAGGGGTTGAGCATCCCGGAATTGCATGAGGGTTGTTACAGGATGTCCTGGGGAGGAGCCACATGTGGGGAAACACAGGCATCGATGTGGCTGGAGACAACAAACGTGGGGAAATAGAGGGATAAGAAGGGCTGGCAGCACATAAATGGTTTTCTGGTCAGGATGCTTGTCTGGCCACACCCTCCTCTGGGTCAAGTCTGGCCTACTGCCTTATTCAACTTCACTTCTAGCAGTTTTCCTGAGTGAAGGACTCTCTGTGTGGTGTGCATGTGTTTGTTAGAGCAGCCCACGTGTCAGTGGTGCAGCACCTACAGTGGTGTGGCTGCGCAAGAGAGTGTGTGTGTGCTGGTGATGATCCAGCCAGACTCCAGGTGAGGAAGAGATGTGGCCAGGGAGTGGGGGGATGTGGGTCTCTAGGGGTGAGTCCACCAGAGGGGCTGGCTAGTGGAGGGCTAGGGCAGCTCTGAATGTATGTGTGTGTGTGATGGTGTGTGCAAGAGGGTCTGATCCAGCAGATGGAGTGGGGCCATAGCCTCAGCAACTTGTATGTGCTTGTAGTTGCCAGCAACTGGGGAGGCTGGGACCCAGGGGCAGCTACCAGGCTGACAGTACCTGTGCCTGGCTCTGGAGGGGCCCACACTGTACACACAGACACACATACAGGTGTATTTCCTGCTGAGGGACCTTATGCTGATCAACCAGATGAAAGAGCAAGTTGAGGTGCTGGTGCTGTTTCTGTTTGTGCGGTTGCAGTGTTGCTCTGTGTGGAAGCCCTGTATGTGCTCTAAGTGTGTTCTCCAGAAAGGGGGTTCGTGGCCCGGGGTGCAACGGGCCAACAGCCGCACCCTGCAGAGACGTCGCTTGTTTGTTTTAGGGCTGCCCAAGCCTGGATGCTCAGTGCTCTCCCACAAATCAAGCACACCAGCGGGACTTTCTGTGCTGTCTTTATGCACAGAACTTGCAGAGTCAGTGATTTTCAAAGTCCCTCCTCTCTAGGATGATTGGACGGTAATTTACATACAATTATAATACTGCTGG
>NW_020799146.1:588733-634894 GCF_003259725.1 Athene cunicularia | reverse complement strand
CCCTGCTGCCCACCCTGCTCTGGGTGCAGCCCAGCACACGGGGGCCTTTCTGGGCTGCCAGCGCACGGTGCTGGCTCACAAGCAGTTTTCCACCCACTGATACCCCCAAGTCCTTCTCTGCAGGGCTGCTCTCAATCCACTTGTTGCCCAGCCTAGATTTTTGCTTGGGATTGCCCTGACTCATGTGCAGAACCTTGCACTTGGCCTTGTTGAACCTCACAAGATTCACCTGGGCCACCCTTCGAGCCTGTCCAAGTCCCTGTGGATGGCATCCCATCCCTCAGGCATGTCAGCTGCGGCACTAATGTTGTCTGCAAACTTGCTGAGGGTGCCAATTGATCCTGCTGTCTGTGTCACTGATGAAGATATTAAACAGTCCTGGTCCCCATATAGACCCCTGAGGGATACCCCTTGTCACTGATCTCCATCCAGACACTGAGCCGTTGACAGCTACCCTCTGGATGCAACCATCCAGCTAGTCCACCCAGTTTAGGGAGAAATATGTTGTGGGGGTCTGTGTCCCAGCTAGATGACATCCATAGCTCTTCCCTTGTCCACTGATGCAGTCACTCCACCCTAGAAGGCCACGAGGATGGTCAGGCAGGACTTGCCCTTGGTGAAGCCACGTTGGCTGTCTCGAATCACCTCCCTGTTCTCCATGTGCCTCAGCACAGCTTCTAGGAGGAGCTGTTCCATGATCTCCTCAGGCACAGAGGTGAGAGGCTGACAGGTCGGTAGTTCCCAGGGTCCTCCTTTCTACCCTTTTAAAAAATGGGTGCAGTGGTTCCCTTTTTCCAGGCAGTGAGGACTTCCCCTGGCTGCCCAGATATCCTGGAGAGGGGCTTGGTAACAACATCAGCCAATTCCCTCAGGACTCTGGGATGGAGCTCATCAGGTCCCACAGACTTTTGTATGTTCAGTTCCCCAGAGGGTCCTGAACCTGATCATCTCTCACAGTAGGAGGGACTTTGCTCCCCCAGTCCCTGCCTTGAGGTCCATCCACTCGGGAGGTGCGGGGCCGGGCGCGTCAGCCCAGACGGTTAAAAGTGACGGCTTCGGCTGGAGGAGGTGCCGCCGTAAGTGGTACTGCTGGGTCCGATCCGCGTCGGCTGTTTCGCAAAAGCCACGTGGAAAATTGCTTTGCTGTTGGAGTTCATAGCCGGCTCTAGGGGTGTCTGACCCAAAACTGGCGGTATTCAAGGAAATGATTCCTGCCGCGCTGAAGTAGCCGGCGGTGGCCGGGCTGGTGCAGAGGGAGAGGCTGTGCCGGACTAACCCGGGGACTAGCAGAAGGCCGGCGGCTCTGCGTTTGCTCTGGTGTCCTGTTGCCTTTTGTCCAGAAATACCTGCCTCGCTAGGTGGCATCTGTTGGTGCTGTTCTGCGTGAGTGAAATGTTCCTGACCTTGAATTCTGCGTGCCTCTCTTCTCATTTGCGGGACTTGTTTAGGGGTTTCTGGCCTGGTCTTGCACCAAACCTTATGACCTTATTTTCTTTTTTTGTGGAAGGAAGCTATACAAGAAATAGGAAACAAAACCCCCCAAACACCTCAGTATTGTGGATTTCGCAGTCAGTGATTTTGGCTTTTAACCACAGTGGGAAAATATTGTGAGAGAAATTTCACCTGAGCTTGGGGGAGCAGAGTCTGAGTGGCTTTAACAGGCCAGCACGGCGTGCAGCACTCTCTGGAGAGATGCTTCATCACTGAGGGCGGGGGTCTCGCCAGGAAGAGGCAGGGTCTCTGCACAGCAGCTGGAGCCCAGAGATGGAACTCGGTAAAGGACAGTGGATAAGGTCAGGGTGGCCTGTTTGTCTGGTAGGTGTTACAGGTTGGTGTTGCTGGCTGAAGTGACTGGATTTTCCCTATTTGCATGTGCCCATGATGGCTGTCTAACCCCTGGAACACCTGCTCGCTTCTGCCAGGGTGACTGGCTCTGGGTATGCATGTTGGTCTCCCCCTCTTGAGCATTATGGGTTTTTGCTAACACTCTGCAACAGCCTGTCTTTGACTCCCTTGTCGAAGACAGATTTACTATGGTAGTGAGAAACCATATGAAGTTTGTTCTCCTTGTCAGATTTGTTTGAGAGTTAACCTGCCAGTGAGGTCTGGGAGATAAGGCTGAATGGTCTAAAGGGTCTGTAAGACAAGAAATGTTAGGAAGCTGATTAGTCACGGGGGTCTTGTCCTGGAGGAGCAGTACTGCTGACCTAGAAGAATCTGCAGAATTAGAGATAGGAATCACAGTCCTGTTAGATAAGAAGCCCTCAGTGAACCATTTCCTCAACTTTATCTCCTTCTGGGTGCTGTTCCCACTTCCATAGGGGGTTCTCTGCAGCAAGGCCCAGAGAGAAGGGTTCAGAGATCTATCATTCAACCTGATAAAAATCCAAGCTGGAAAAGAAAAAATTCTGGATGTCTGGACAAATTCCAGCTGCCATCAGCTAGAGAGGCACCTAACCTTCGCTCCATCCCTCCATTTGCGAATCAGCCCCTGCAGCTCTGGCAGGACTGATGAGTAAGCTCTGGGGCTATACTAGGTGGGAAGGCCAGAAGGAAGGGTGTGCTGGAAGGATTGCAGGGATGCAGCAGAACTCAAAGGAAGAGGCCAGCCCTCTGTCCGACAGCCCTGTGATACTACAGAGATAACAGGGATGGTGATGTAGAGACAGGTCTGTCTCAGACAAGAGTAGAGGGTGAGAGGGCTCTGGATGGACAGGGAGCTTGACAGAAAGCCAGTGAAGACTTCCAGAAAACGGCAGCTGAACTTCTTTCCCACCAAAGCTTCTTGGTCATGTCCTGTACCAGCTGCAACTGCGATGAGGAAGAGTGGCTTGGCATCAGCATTTGGGTGCAGCTGGGCTGGCAGCCAAGTGTGGAGCTCGCCATGGTGGAGACTCCTTTGCTTCTCCAATCCAGGCATTGCCAGCAGGCGTATGGCACACGTTTCCAAGTGTACTGCTGTCTATTTTATCCTGAATTTTACTCCTCTAAGATTTACCAAATTACCCTCTAAATTCTTGCTAAGCAAGCTGCTAGCAAATAGAGCAGTGTGTTACCTGGGCTCTAACGCTTGCAAAGAGCCTGGCATTTTTAAAGCTGAAGAGAAGCTCTTAGGCTGTCATGAAGTGGCTCTACATGCAGCACAAAATTCCAGAACCAATATTTTTTTAAGTGCATATATTTCCCTTTCTTTATTCTTCCTTTCTTGGCATGTGCCAAAAGACTGTGCAGAAGTTACTTGCCAGCATATAGTCTTCATGCTTGGTGTAATCCAAGGCACACACACGTAAAGATCACCTTTACCAACAGGTGTGGAGGAACCTGTTGTGTTTCCTGGCCTGAACTTCTATATGCTGAGGTGAGTTTTCTTCTGTGTGAACAATCCCAGGGAGATGCTGGAATTACTCCAGAGTGCTGAGCTTTACAGGCATGTTTGTTGGTTCAAGGTCTGCACCAGGACATGAAAAACAGTGCCAATATCTGGAGTTCTGCACAGAATCTTTTTTTTCCCCCCCTGTTGTGCAAGTGGCAAGTGGCATGAACGTGTTGCTAATGGGGTGAGCTGCTTGATTTCATGGTGTTGTGCATACAGGAGTGAGGGAAGATGATCTAACTACACACTCAGAGGCGGTTACTTTTATCACTGTAGAAGTTACTGTTGGAAAGCTAAGTTGGGAAATTAAAGGGGAACATTCCTTCTGTGCTGGCAGTTCTTGACCAGAGAGAAGGGATGAAAGTCTTCACACACTTCAACACAAGTCTGTTTTTAGAAGTGAAAGCTATTCAGGAGGGGAAGTATTGATTTTTCATCCTTCCACCTTGAATGTTCTGTTTATCATTTTCTTTGGTTTGCATGTAATGGACCATACATAAAGCTATTCTTACTTTTCCCCTTCTGCTCTAAATATATGAGCCAGGCAAGGATGTAGGGACTTTGCTAAAATGAATTTTATTTGGTGCCAGAAATCTTTGCATGCTGTGTCCAGAACCTCATATTTTAAAACTAATTCAGATCTGAAGCCTCTTACATCTGCAGGAAACCAGAGCACAGTGAGGGTGTGATGGTACAGGCAGGCTCGCAAATGACTTCAGGAAGCAAGGAGGAGCTGGCGCTGCCCTGCAGAGTGGCTGGGGAGAGCAGCAGGGAACGGCGAACGTGTGCTCGTTGTCACTAGTGACCTCTGGCCACGGGCAGTATGTCTGGTCAAGCTGCAGAGGACAAAGGGACCATCTTCACAAGTGTCTGGCAGCAGGAGGTGTGATCTGGCAGCACCGGTCACGCTGCTTCTCTGATATTTGTGTCTGTTCTGAGGCAAACTACAAGGTGTGCTCCAGGCTCCCTGCGTCTGGCCAGGTGTTACTTGGCTTTTGTGGGGGGATGGCTGTGCTGCGTGACTGCCGTGGAGGGTTTAGCTCATTCGAACCTTCAGGTTCATCCTTCAGCTGTCCACCAGCCACTGGTGTCTTCCTCGGGCCTGCTACAGTGCGGCTCTGCCAGCTGTGGAGCCACCTTGCCAGCAGTGCCAGCACCCGGCCAGCAAATCCTGTGTCCACAGGTCACGTGGGGTGTCGTGCCGTTCCTCTCCTTTGCAGACACCTCGACCCCGCGCTGTGCTGGTCCCAGGGTGCGTCTGCTGCAGGGCTCCCTGCAGTGAGCACCCCGGGGGTGCTGTGGCAGCCATGAGGAGCTTTGTCCCGCCTGACACGTGCCTGTGAGGATGCTGTGGCCTTTCAGAGACAGGCTGTGTCCGTGTAAAACCTGAGCAGTGCTGTAGGAAAGAGGAGGGTGGGAGAACTCGGGTAGTCAGAATGCGCGAGTACAGGCGGCACAGGCTGTCTCTGGGAGTATCCCTGCTGTTTGTGGGAAGACTCATCTGCGTGCAGCCGTTGCATCAGGCAGGATTCAGCAGCACCACAGCCTGAAGCAGAATTTTTTCCAGCTTCCCTGAGTTGCCAAATTTTTTTTTTTTTTTTTTTTTTTTTTTTCCTGGCAGCAGCTGTAGGTGAAGGTGTAGCTTTCTAGGTGAAAACCTGGGTTTCCATGATCATTAAAAAACAACAGTGCTTTTTTTTTTCCTTGGGTGGTATGGTAGTGGTAGTAATTCTTTTCCATATATTACAAAGAAGTGCTGATCGTGAAAGGTTTTTCCATTTTGGATGAGAAGGAAATAATGCTACGACTGGGCAGCACTTTGTGGCAACTGTGGCTTGGGCACATGATGTTTCTGACATGGATAGCACCTCCTGAAACACTTAATGGCTTTATTACCTCCTTTAAGACTGGAGGATTAAGTGCATTGTGTGAGGAGTCACAAGGACTGTGCCTTCTTAAGTAGCTGCAGGAGGCATCAGAAATTACTTTTTCTCAGGCTGCTGCAGCCTGTTCCTGACCCCGAGGATGGGCTGGTGTAGTGGGCATAGTGGTGGCTGTTGCTTTGTTGTTTGAGCCACTCAAGTGCCAAGTGCCTTCATTCTGTAGAAACAAAAGCCTAAAACCCAAGATGCATTAATGGCTTGATGAGAAACTAATTAAGTCAGACTGGTACTTTAGCCTTAAGGTAGTTGGTGACAGCAGCTGACACGTCAGAGCTTGCTCACCTGCTTGCTGAGAGCAGGGCAATCTGCAGTGGTGACCTCTGGCTCCAATGGCCAGAGAAGGTTTGTGAGCACTGACACTGTAACTGGGTGGTGCTTGGCTTGCCTGGCCTCACTTGGCAGACAAGGTGGTGTGCTTCTGGCACAGCACATGTTCTACTGTCTGCCAGTGGCTGTAGATGAACCAGGGAGTGTACAGAAGACTGTGTAGGATGGTGCGGGTTGGGTTGCTGCCTCCGGACCAGCCTGGAGGGCCCATACTTCTGCACGATGCTGGATCATGTGCTGACCCACTGGCTGGTGCTGTAGGGCTCCTTCCTTTTATACCAAATCAAGCTGCTCATTTTCTGGGACCTAGCTCAGCTTCCCAAGCATGGAGAGGCCAGGCTGAGGTGCTCAGGATTGCCAGAGGGACATCAGCTCAGCTGTGCAGCCCTTGTTTGGGCAGCAGGCCATCCTGTGGTACCAAAGCAGTAATAACCAGGGCCCCAGAGGTGATCGGGCAAGCAGCTGACATAAGAGTGTGGAGGATAAACTCTGCTGAGGAGACCTCAATCCTCTTAGTGACATCTGGCAGTACTGAGTGGTGTCATGGGGGTGTTTTCCTTGTGAGGGGAAGCAGTGCTGCTGTAGTGGGTGAGGGGACTGACATCATGACATACAAGGATGTTTGTGGCCATGGGAAGGATCCTGCTTTGGACCCTCCTCCTTGGGCAGCAGGATGGGCCCCAAATGGGCCCATGATTGTCATATGGCAGAAACGTGTGTGAACAGTTTGGACTGGTCTTTGATCTGGGCAAGCCTTGTGTGAATGACTTGTCTCTGCAAAAGCCAGGGAACTCTGCTCAGGGAAAACTTCTGCTTATAATGTGTTCACTTATGAGACAGGATGACCATAGTGATTTTTTTACTCTTTTTTTTTCTTTTTTGCAAGGGTTATATTACTTAATTGTGTGATTGTGGAAACTGTAACAACAGCAGCACAATCACAGCCAAAGAGTGACAGCAGCGTGGCTCAACATGCTCATGTTCCTTTTTCCTTAACTGTTCATCTGCCTCACTGCAGGGTCTGGAGATGGGAGCTATGACTGGTGCCTCTAACAGTCCTCAATTTCTTTTAAAAATACCTGGTAGTTGGAAGAAAAAGGAAGTCCACCCTGTTTGTGGAGCATCCACTGTTTGTGTGGGGATGAGCCTGGGGAGATTCCAGATTCCAGGAGATGTGAAGCTGGGAGGTCACAGGCGAGTGCTGGTGTGTGTGTGGCCTCCGTGAGCATGAGTCATCCAGCTGCTCCTGCTTCTGGGCAGAACTCAAAGCATGAGTCTGGACATCTCAATAGCATTTCAGGGTTGGTGTTGATGCGCGGTAACAAACTCTACAATTCAGAGAGAGTTATAAAGCAGTTTATTCTGGCTGGGGTGCAAGGGGATTTCTCCACAAAGCTTGCACACCGTCTCTGGCAAGTAGCCAAATATTTGTTGCACCAAATCATACATATTCATTAGGAAAGGCCAGGTTATTACAATTAGTTCGGGGAGTAGGTGTGATTATTATAATTAGTCAAGGGGAGGAGTACGTGGTCTTCTTCATGTGTCTGCTGTTTCCAGGGCATGCGCTGTGAAGCAAAGTCCAGGTGTCTTCTTCCTAAATAAGCAAATCATCCTCCTTCCTAAATCATCCTCCCTAGATAGCATCTCTGAGTCCTTTTGTTCACGTTTAAGTTTGCCTAAGTGCCCACTGAGGGCTTTGATTCTGCTATTGTGAAGTTGTCCTTTTAATTCATACCCCTGGGCTACCTGCTACTTTCTTATCATAGCCAATCCCCAAACTATCTGGTAAACTACACTGAATCCACAAAACAGGCTGGACAAGCAGGATTCTTAGACAACGTTCAGAAATCATCATATGTTGCTATAAGTAAATAATTTGCAAGGAAAATAGTCATTTCTCTGTATCAGTGTCTTGGGTAAAACACTCCTAAGAAGAAGAGAGCCCTTGTGGCCCTGGTGTTACAGAGGCAAACATTCTTGGAGGGGTTTCTAGTATCATATTCTCAGCTGGGGTTTGCTCACATTCTGGTGGGAGTGCAGGTGGCCATAGAAGCTTTATTCCTGCTCCTCTGACCCAGCTATCTCCCCTGATCATATCTTGGAGAGCATCTTTAGAATGTGGAAAATCTGTAAATCACTGTTCTGTCTCAGTGTCTTGTTGGGGCTGGCTGACCTTCAAAAGCTGTACTGCAGAGATGTCCAGTCCTGCCAAAAGTGTTTTCTGATGCAGCCCAGGCTCACAGTGAACTGTGTTTGTCAAGAATGAATTTAGTTTTCAGCTGCCTGACTAGGAAGCAAAGGACATGCTTACTGCCTGGTAGTACGTGGACAAGAGCAGCAGCTGAAGGGGCAGACATCACCAGTTGTATCATTCCTTCCCTGCCCTGTAGCTGACCCATTACATGGCCTAGATCCCCCGGCTGGTCAGCAGTGCTGTGCGTCCTCTTGTGTGAGAACCTGCCTGTTCTCCTGACCCAGGCGGCTCCACACCCGGTTCTGCTGTCGAGGATGAAGAGTCCTTCCTTGGCTGAGCAACCACTCATCCCACAGGAGCACAGGCTTCCCCCTAACTCAGGGGTGTTCCAGATGGTTGGGGAAGACTTCAACAAAAACCTGGGCTGAGCCTTTCTTTTGTGGTCCTGGTGACCTCTGGAAGTGGGTGGAAAAAAAAATTCGTCTTTCTGACAGCAGAGAGGCCAAGCATGAGCTGAGGGGCTTCTCTGTGCTGTTCTCCAAACCAAGGAGGTCAGCCATGGGGCAGGAGAACATCCTGCTGCTGCAGTTTCTGCTTGTCAGAGCCTGTGAGGGCAGCATGTGGCAAATAACTGGTCTGTAGGGAAGACCATGCCTGATGAGGTAGGGTAGCCTGAGCAAGGCCAGCCCTGCTTTCTGTCTAGCATGAGGATGTGTCACCAGCTACACAAGAGGTAAAATCATGGAATAGTTTGCTTTGGAAGGGATATTTAAGGGTTATCTAGTCCAACTCCCCTGCAATAATGAGCAGGGACATTTCAACCAGATCAGGTTGTTCAGAGCCCCATCCAGCCTGGCTTTGAATGTTTCCAGGAACAGGGCATCTACCACCTCTCTGGGAAACCTGGTCCAGTGTTTTCACAGCCCCATTGTAAAAAGTTCCTTCCTTATATCTAGTCTGAATCTACCCTCTTAAAAACATTACCCCCTGCCCTATTGCTACAGGCCCTACTAAACCACCTGTTCTCATCTTTTTTATAACTTCTCTTTAAGTACTGAAAAGCTGCAATAAGGTCTTGCCAGAGCCTCGTCTTTTCCAGGCAGAACAACCATAACTCACTCAGTCTGTTCTCACAGGAGAGGTGTTCCATTCCTCTGATCATTTCTGTGGCCCCCTCTGGACCTGCTCCAACAGCTCCATGTGTGTCTTGTACTGGGAGCTCCAGAGCTGGACCCAGCCCTGCAGGGGGGTCTCCTAGAGTGGGGCAGAGGGGGAGAATCCCCCACCCCCCCCCCCCCCTCACCCTGCTGCCCACCCTGCTCTGGGTGCAGCCCAGCACACGGGGGCCTTTCTGGGCTGCCAGCGCACGGTGCTGGCTCACAAGCAGTTTTCCACCCACTGATACCCCCAAGTCCTTCTCTGCAGGGCTGCTCTCAATCCACTTGTTGCCCAGCCTAGATTTTTGCTTGGGATTGCCCTGACTCATGTGCAGAACCTTGCACTTGGCCTTGTTGAACCTCACAAGATTCACCTGGGCCACCCTTCGAGCCTGTCCAAGTCCCTGTGGATGGCATCCCATCCCTCAGGCATGTCAGCTGCGGCACTAATGTTGTCTGCAAACTTGCTGAGGGTGCCAATTGATCCTGCTGTCTGTGTCACTGATGAAGATATTAAACAGTCCTGGTCCCCATATAGACCCCTGAGGGATACCCCTTGTCACTGATCTCCATCCAGACACTGAGCCGTTGACAGCTACCCTCTGGATGCAACCATCCAGCTAGTCCACCCAGTTTAGGGAGAAATATGTTGTGGGGGTCTGTGTCCCAGCTAGATGACATCCATAGCTCTTCCCTTGTCCACTGATGCAGTCACTCCACCCTAGAAGGCCACGAGGATGGTCAGGCAGGACTTGCCCTTGGTGAAGCCACGTTGGCTGTCTCGAATCACCTCCCTGTTCTCCATGTGCCTCAGCACAGCTTCTAGGAGGAGCTGTTCCATGATCTCCTCAGGCACAGAGGTGAGAGGCTGACAGGTCGGTAGTTCCCAGGGTCCTCCTTTCTACCCTTTTAAAAAATGGGTGCAGTGGTTCCCTTTTTCCAGGCAGTGAGGACTTCCCCTGGCTGCCCAGATATCCTGGAGAGGGGCTTGGTAACAACATCAGCCAATTCCCTCAGGACTCTGGGATGGAGCTCATCAGGTCCCACAGACTTTTGTATGTTCAGTTCCCCAGAGGGTCCTGAACCTGATCATCTCTCACAGTAGGAGGGACTTTGCTCCCCCAGTCCCTGCCTTGAGGTCCATCCACTCGGGAGGTGCGGTAAGAGAGTTGGACAGTGAAGACTGAGGCAGGAAAGCTGTTGAGTACCTCAGCCTTGTCTGTGTTGCTAGCTTGCCAGGCATGTTCCTTGTGGGCAGTACACTTTCTTTGACCTTCCTTTTCTGGCTGCCATATTTATAGAAGCACTTATTATTCTTTGTGTCCCTTGCCAAGTTCAGCTCCAGCTGCCCCTTGGCCTTCCTGACCCCATCCCTACCCAACTGGGCAACATCCCCGACTCCTGCCAGGGTACCTCTCCCTGTCTCTGCTGCCTGTTTCCTTTGTGCTCTTTAGTTTGACCAGCAGGTGACGATACACTATCACCCACATTTTCAGCTGAAACATCCAGAGCACATCCAGAGCCTCGCACCTGTTGTACAGAGGTGCCTGGGAAGGTGAGGTTGGCAGGGAGGGCGGTTGCCTGCCTCCCCGAGTGTGGACTTGCCTCCATTCACGCCTTTCAGTATTGCCTTTGGTCTGGTGCTGAGAGGATACAGGATTACTTTGATCTTGTGTTTTTTCTGGTGGATGTTTCTGCCTCAGGGAGGGCAGAACATGGCTCTGCTACCACCTTCAGCCTTCTTGGCAAGAGCAGCTACAGTTTGGATACTGGCAGGACTGTGGACTTGTTTATGTTCCTCTGCCATGAAGAGGCAAAGGGGAAGGAAGACATGAACAACCCTGCCATGTATTTTTCACAGCTTGTTCTGGAAGGTTGCTTTCACAGCTGTAGTGTGTAGCATCCTCACACTCTGCATGGATGGCACAGACATCTTGGCTTTTTCTCCTGGAGAAATGCTGAAGTTCACTTTTACTACTTTGAAGCCCAAGAGCTCTGGTCTGGAATGAGCCATCTGTCAAAGGGTAAGAGGAATGATAAGACACTGAGGCTGCATTAGCAGCAATGAATGGTGTTAGTACTAGCAGTCTTGCTGCTTTTGGGAGACTTGTCTGCCCCATAAAGGAGCATTTGGAAGAGGACGAGAGGCCATTTTTGGAGCTGGACCCCTCCTGAGGAGCAACAGACTGCTTTTTAAAGATCTAACCCAGTGCACAGGTTTTGACCTTGTGTCAAAAGAGAGATTCAGTTTTGATGAAGAGCAGAAGGGACCAGCACAAGGCCCTGTATTTACATTTCGGGCCACGGAACTCACTGCCATTGAATCTTACTGCCTGTATTTTCAACACCACAAATTTTGACTGTGAGCCCTAAGCCTTTTCAGTTCAAAGGAAGGGAAGCAGATGTTTAGAACTTATAGACATATTTACACAAGGAATGTTGGGGTCCCTGGCATGTTAGTGTAGTCAGAGGCAGGGTTTGTATCGTCCATGGTCAGACAGCCTTGTTGCACATGGTGGGACTTCCTGTGAGGGCTCTGTGGGATGAGCTGGGTCTTAGAGACTGAAGTTTAGAGGCTGGAGCTCTCTGCTCTCCTAATTATCTCTGCTCTAATCATTACTGCACAGTGGATGGGGGCTGACTTGAAGATGGGAGGTGGAAGAAGCCTTAAAGGCCCTTTATTCGCTTAGTAAATTCACGTATGAGGCCGTAGTGCATTAATCTTTGCATAGCTGCACAGGCTTCTGATAGATGCTCCCTAAACCCCACAGAGAGCAAGTTACAGTAGTTAGGAACCTGCTGCCAAGCCTGGCTTCATCTTCCACTGGCACCATCAGCAGGGCTGGCAGCAACAGTGGTAAGGGAAATGCTGATTGTGTGCTTTTCAGGTAGAAAAGTGTATTTTGTAAAGAAGATGTAATTGTTCTGCATCTGCTATTAATACACGTATTCTCACAAGAGTATTTGTGACGTAGCTGCTGGCTCCCAGTATTTAGAACCGAGACTGCAGGAAATTTAAAACAAACAAAAAACTTGAATTCCTCTCCCTTTGCCTTGTGAGGATGCACCTGGGATCATGTATCGGGGTGATTTGTTGCCACTGTAAAGGTCAGATACTTTACTCTCATGGTAGAAATCAGACCAAATCTGGAACTTCTAGCCATCAGTATAACTTTAGATCAGGGGCTCTGGAACATGAGCATGAGGGTGGTTGGGCTGTAGTGAGAGTGAGTTGTTAGGACTGATGTGAAGATGGAGCGATGCAGAAATATCCTGTATGTGTACCTCCTGTGTTGGCCACAGCTGGGTGTCCTGCCCTGCCAATCTGCTGAGCTTCTCATGCCCATGGGAGGTTCTGGGAGCTTTGCAGGGAGGTGCAGGTACACGGGAGCCCTTTTTTAAAAAGTGGAACAAAGGAATTCTCCTCAGCTGTCTTGACCACCTCTGACAGAGTCTGTGGGAGAAGGCAGAAGACAGGCCATCTTTCTTGCTATGTCCCAGCTCGCAGAGCTCAGGCAGACAGCTGGGGTCAGACCTGCCCATCATCTCCTCTAGCTGCCTGTTTTTCTGATTGCTCTCAGGTGGCCTGCCTGAGGTCTCCGGCATAATCAAAAATGTGTGTAAGAACGGTCACCATGCCAAATACCCTGAGGAGAGTCAGGGGTCATTTAACCTAGGTTATCCATGGTCCTCTTGCTTGTTACTCTGAGAAAATCTGGATTTTGGCCTGATGCTGTCTCAGCAATGTGCAGGGTGCCAGTGGCGAAAAAACTGCAACAGAAGAGGATGAACTGTGTTCCCACAAACCGTTATACTCTGCTTAGCCTTGCAGGGCTGCTTGCCACAATACACAGTGGTTTTTGTGTGTTGAAGTCTTGCTGCATAGGCAGTGAGCAAGTGAATTATGTGCTGCAGACTTCTGTACACCCCGAGGAGCACCGAAGTGTCCTAGCTCTTTGTTAGAGCCCATTATTGTACTGTGCTTTGGGGGCTGGGAGAGGATGGGGCACATTATACACTATTTGGATTTTAGTATTGCCTGCCTTGAGACTGCTCACTGCTGACTGGCATCCATTACAAGAAGTACTTAGAAAGATGCTTCCAAAAGCCCAGATGAGTGGAGATACGGGTGGAGCACACCCGGACCTGTTTTATGACAGTTTATGGCAACTGTTTCTGTTCATGCAGTTCTCTGCCATCAGTGAGTGGAGACCTGCTGATTATGACTGCTGTTCCTGCTGCTACATTTTGATGGTGGTGAACACTTTAAAACAAAGACGTAATTTCAAAAACAGTGAAACTTTTGTCCATCAGAAAATTTCAGTTTGATGGATTAATATTTTCCATTTAATGATATGAGAAAAATTGAAGTATTCTTCTTGAAAGCTGGTTTTGGCTTTTTTTCCTGCCAGTCAAGTTTGGGCTAGCTGGCTGAATACTCCTCCATTTGGTGCCCTCTGCCTGATGGCACAGTTGGCACCCATTTCTCTACAGCTTCTTCTTCTTGTATGGCAGGCTGCAACCAACGTTTTGCTCCACTTTGGAGTGAACAAGAACAAAGTCATGTGAGATCAGGTCTATGTTCTTGTCTGCAGCAGGGGTGGAATTTATGAACCTGTTGTGCTGCTGCAGTGGGTGAGAGGGAGGCTGCAGAAAAAGAGGCTGGTGGGGAAGTGGTGTTCTTGCTGCTGTGGAAGAGGCACACCACGTACGGACACTGAAGACTGGCAGTTCTTGTGTCCTCAGTTGCTCCAGACAGGTGACAGTGCACTTTGCAGCACTGCTGTTTGTTGTACTGCCCTGTGGCTGCACGCTCTGAGGTTTTTCAAGGTCCTGATCTTTAAGTCAGTGTTGTTCCTGAACAGCCAGAATTGTCCACCCAGGTTTCCTCTGACACACCCAGCAAGGGCTGTCTGGATGGGTCTGTCAGCCATGCAAATACCTGACAAAGTCCTGGCTTCCTCTGACAGAGTTTAAGGGTCTTTGTGTATTACGATCCTAGCCCACTCAAGCTGCTTAGTGACGCGCTTGAAGGCTTGGCTCAAGAACAGTCGCAAAAGGGCAGTTGGGAGAAGGTCTCAGGTCAGAGCTTTGGCAAAACATCTTTGAAGCAAGGAGGAGCCACCTGCACATGTGTGATAGGTCTGTGCAAAGGGGTGGGTGACCCTGTCCTGCCCAGCACAAGTGCCGGTGCCTGTGTGCTGTGGGGACACCATGAAAAAGACGACTGCTGCCTTGTGTTCTGCACTATTACAGGGAAATATCTAACAAAACTGCCTCTTCGAAGATACCTAATTTTTGGTTCAAGTATTCCAGTTGACTGAAGGGACAATGTAGGTTTTTTTCTCTTCTAGTATTCCATCTGGGTTCTCTAAGCATTTATTTTTGTTCTTCAGGCTTTTCTTCCTTGTTCTGCAGGTTAAGAGGCTTTCTCCAGAAATTCTGTTTTGTGAAGCACAGCAGAAGCATGGGAAGGAAAGGCTGTTCCTTCTGCAAAGTAAAAGATACGGGGCAGGGTAGAGGGTGCAGCTGCACAAGGACATAATGAGAAGGCACCAGAGAACAGCTGATCTCAGTGCATCAGTAGCTGAAGTGGGTGACTTCTAGGCATCCAAGCAGAGAGCCTCTTGAGAGGAAGGGCCAGCTGCAAGCAGGACTTTTGCATGGTTCAGAGGGGAATATTAGAGCATTTGAAGGGATGTAGGAAAGCCAAAGCACTTTACGCTACTGAGAAGGAGATTAAATCAAAGTCAGAAGATGGCTGCAGCCACACTGTCATGTGAGTGTTACAGTGTCTATGGAGCTGACTGTCAGAAACGGTGAAATAAAAAGGCTGAAAGGAAGCATGCGAAGTACAGACGATGGCTGCTCAGGCCTTGGTCTGACATGTCCTATGTATACCTTTCAGGCTGTAGAACTGCTGCACTTCTGCTTGTTCTGTGGTTATTTCCCAGTCATCCTTCAGAAAGGGAGCAGATTTCCCATCCTACAAGCTCTAGTTTCCTTCAGAAAACACTGCTTGGTTGCAAGGTGTTTGGTTCAGAGATGCTGCTCAGAGGTAGATACAGGAGCAGTGTGTCAGAAGGAGAAGTTTTGAATTGTGCAGCATAAGAAAGAGTAGCCAGGAGAATCCTCAGTGAAACAACTCCTGAAGGGTTCAATTTTATGGCCCTCTTTTCTGTCCATTTCTACACAGGCAGGCAGTGAAATGGGCTCAGATGGCTTCCTAGGAGGGAAGGAGACATCAACAAATGTTGGTCCTGTTGTCTTACCGTTGTTAGAAAAAGATGGGTTAGGGGAAGTGCTGTGAGTTGGGAGAGTGCTGAGGGGGAGAGGTCCAGTTTGTCTTGAATCAAAATGTTTTGTGCCTCGTTTCTGTTAGCTTCCAACCATCTCTTTTATATTTTGTTATTCTGAAGTTAGCTTACTGATATTTCTGCTACAGCAGAGCTCCTGCTATGGACCAGCAGCCCGCTGTCCTGTGCACTGTCCCAGTATAACAGACAATGTCCTCGATGTGCGGAACTTACTGTCTGAGCAGAAGACACGAGAGAGAAGCTCAGGACATACAAATCTTGCAAGCTGACCAGAAGACACAGTGTGAAAGGTAGATATGATAATTCTGTTTCCTTGCTGAAATACAATACAAAAAGAGTTTATATTCTTTGTGATTTCTTGTAGATGCAGACGTATTTCCTGTCTGCTTCACTTGCAGCTCACAGTTCTTTCCAGTGTTTGAATGAGTAATGAAAATGATATATGGCTGCTGGCTTTCTTCATCTTGGAATGCAGAATTGCATCTTGGAATTCTGCATCTTTCTGCATCTTGGAATTTTAACACGTTAAAATGTTAAAATGGCAAATTAGCTGTTTTGATTGAGGAATCATGGGTTGGCAGGTTCAGTTTGGGGTGTGGAAGCTGACCTAGACTTTGCATCTTCCAAAGAAGGGAGGTTTTTAGGTTCAATTAAAGTCACAGTGAATTAAGCAAATCTGAGCCAAACCCTTCTCTAATGCTGCAGTTCTTCAGTTCAGTAGGATTAAAAACATTCTATCAAAAGCAGAGGGTACACACACAAGGAGCAGGGAGGGTGAGTGACCATTTTCCTGTTGTTGAACTAGAGCTTTTAAATGGAAGATCCTGGATGAGCCACTCTACTGATTTATGGAACCACCTAAGTTCACAGAGCTCCAGGACTAGGAGGCATCAGTACACTGGACCAGTTTTGTCAGAGAGATACAAATTTGAGCTTGTGACCTTGGTTTAGAGACTAGTTCTGTTAGTGCAAATAGCAGTGTGCAGGAGCTTGTGCTGGCCATTCAGTTTCTTTCTTTGTCACTGCTCTTTGTAAAATTACTGTGGCTGTATTCATCCAGGAGAAAATCTGTCACAGTGAGTCTCTCCAGGGCAGCCAGCCATTGGCTGTAAACCTCACTGTTGTGCCCTGAAGTGTTGGGCCCACTGAGTTTGAAGGCTGTGTGCTGGTCCCTGAGATGGTGGTCATTGGAAGAAGTGTGTCTAGTTTGAATCAGTGTACAGTTGGGTGTTACTAAACATCATTCAGAGATCCTGGACTAAAATGGAGAAGGACTTTCCAATGACTAGCCACAGCAGCTTTCTCACGTTGAGAAAACAGATCACTGGATCCAGAAACCATGAAAAAGGAATACAGATGTTCGTGGGTCATTCTCTGCCTGAGTAGCTAATGCACTATGACCACCAATACGGACTGACCAGAAGGACAAGGAGGGGAGGCTGGATGGGCAGGAGGTAAGTGTACAGATGTTAACAACCTCTGTTAAAGCATGTGGACTTCCCAGGTTGCCAGTGGATCCCTTTATTACAAAGGAGTTGTGAATTGGTGTTGGTAACTCTGAACAGTGTCTAGAATAGATTCTCTCAATCTTTTATCATTCTGTCTTCCTGTGATTTCTGTCACTTTCAGGTAGATGGAAGATTTGGACACTAACTTAATCCAGACACGCAAAGCATGTAGAATAGAGCAAATGGTAGCAAAATGGCTTCATCGCTCTCGGGATGGTGCATCCAGGTAAACATGTTTTCTGTGAAAGGAATATCTGTTATTACCTTTGATCAGAGACAGCACAAGCTTGTTCCCAACAAACAGGGGCAGTTGCAGGTTGCAGACCTTACTCATTGTTTTAGTTGTTCTTTGGAAATAAGCATACAGTAGTCACTAGAAAAAGCAGTGTTTTTAAGCACCTCCCTCTGTTTCTGGGGACAGATGTTTCTGCTTTCACCCATACTGGTTTTGAGCCACATCTGCAGAAAAGCAGTACTGCTCAATGTGAAGTGTGCGTTTCTTGAAGATGGGGTTGTACTTCTCTTTGTGTCTTGCTGTTGGCCCATGTTTTTAGGGTAAGACTGTGTTGCACTTACAAGGGATCCTGGCCCACAGCTGCTTTACTTTCCTAAGGTCTGTGAATCAAAATTAAGCTGGATTGGATCCTGGCAGAAGCAGAGAACTGAAAATTCTCTCGCTGCCTCGTGGGTAATGGTGTTGCTGTGATCTGTGCAGGTCAGGGCTTGCTGCAGGGCACACCTGGAGCTCTACCTGTGACCACTGGGCTGGTGGGGGCTGAAAGGGTTGTGGTACAACCAGCTGGTGCCACTGGTATGATGTTGGTGGAGCCTGGGGGGTTACTGCTGACCTGTGCAGTGCTGGGTACCAAGCCGGCCAGTGGCCTCTTTGTGTACTGGTGCAGCCCACTGAAAGTGGGGGTGTGTGTATGTGTGTGAATCTATGCCCTTTCAAATAAAGTATCTTCTGACTGTATCTTCGTTAATCACCGGCTTCATGTCTTACAGGGGCAGAGTGTCTGTGACTGACAGTCCCAGTGATGGCAGTGGCCAGCCTGCCAGCCGTGTCAAACTTACTGTCACGGTATACAAAGATTTGGTCCACCACCACTATGGTTTTGAGATTTGTCCAAACCTTCCTCTTACAATTGCATCTGTCACTGCAGGTAAGCACTGATTCTTCTCCCTACAGCCGCAGGTGTGAGAAGCCTGAGCTGTCCCAGATGATTTTAGTGATAAACTCCTGACAGGTATTTATGAGTTTCTCAGGTTGGCATGTGATCCTTGAATAATGAGGACAAAAGCTGATGTGCCTGTGTGTGCAGAGTGCCTGAAGATCTACTTGATTGTGATGGCATGGAGGAAATCTGAGCCAATAGCAGCTTCACTGCTAATCCTTTGCCTGCACTTGGACACAGCTGACCTTTAGGGATGCAAAAAGCTGCTTCAAAGCAAAGTTCTTTCTGGTGTTTTATATGAAATGCACAAGAAAAATTTAATCTCATCTTAGAGTTCTTATTCTGCAGGGGCCCTGGTGATCTGTTGTTGAAAGAGCTCTCTGGGCTTACAGCCCTGCAATGCAGAGAGGATCACTGCTAGTTACAGGCAGCCCAGGTGAAATTCTGCTTGAGTGAAGCAGACCAGCTCTTCCAGTTATAAAAGGGAGGGCTATAACTCTGTTTTTAATGTGGCTTGGGGGTTTTGAATCAAAAACTGTGAATCTGGTTTTTATTTATTTTTTTAATGGGTACACAAAAATGGCTGCTTTTTACCTGTTGGTGTGAGTGCGACAGCCAGAGAACGACTGTGCCCGAGCTGTGCAGGTGGATGTTGTGGGGAGGGTGGCTGGAGGGTTGGCCTGGGCTCTGCCTCTCCAGCTGCCAGTGTGGGCTGCAGCATCCCCCGTCTGCCTAGGGTGGGATGTTTAACTTAAAGGCACTATGATGGGGTCTGTCCTTTCACAGTGCTTTTGAGTGAAATTTTCTCTTTATGTCCCTTGCCATGTGAAACGTGGCTAAATTACCTGAGAGTTTTGGGGTCTGAGAAGTGAAGGAGGTTTTCTGTTGCACTTTTCTTTTTTCTTAATCAGAAAGGATCAACATTCTGTTAAAACTAAGGCACAAAGAAACCTGTGCTTTTAAGTCCTGCCATTGCTGTTGGAGCCCACGGCTAAAATCCCTGTATTTAATTCCAAATGACTGTCTTCCTGTTTTGCTGTTCACAAATGGCACCTGGTGCCAGGGTCTCCCAGAGGTAGCGGGTGCTAGGGGGATGTGAGGGCTCTGGCAGAGAGGTTCAGTAGTGTGTGTTGTAGTGGAGCTGGGGTCCGCCTGCTCCTTAGCCTCTTGGATCCTGCAGCTGCTACTCTCCTGGACAGCAAAGCTCAGAAACCATCTTCTTCCTTTGTCGTGGGTTCTCCCAGCAGATGGTCGTTAAGGTGATATCCTCCGTCCTCTCCTGGGTGTCAGAGGGGAGTCACTGTGCTGGGAATCCACCCGGACCTCCCAGGGGTGCTGCAGCACCTTGGGGTGACCGTTGGTGTGCCGGGAGCACCGAGCCCCGGCCTGTGTGCTGCCTGTAGTCAGCTGGGATGTCACCCCCAGGGCCAGGCCAGAGTGTGAATCCTGCAAAGAGGGACCCCCGAGCTGTGGCAGCTGGTCAGGGCCCTGGGGCTGCCCAGGGCTAGTAGGCACGCAAAGGGCAAGGCAGTGCTGCTACCCCCAGTCCTCCTGTGGTTTCCTGAGGGCCTGTGAGCCCTCTAGCTGCATTCCAGGCCAGCGGCATTCTAGCCCTGTGTGGTGGGCTCTGACGAGGGAAAAGACTTGTGCAAGGATGATTTCTGTGATGCAGGGGCAGCCTATGGGGCCAGGAGAGCCTGGGTGAGCTGGCGTGGACATGGGCAGTGGTACACCAGCTGGCATCAAGGCACAGCGTCCTTTGGCCCCTCTTTGCCATCCAGAGGCAGTTGGTGAGGCGTGCGGGTGCTGGGTGGGAAGAGGAGCTCGCAGTGAGTGTCCCCCATGGGGGAAGTCTGTGGGCGCAGTGCTGTTGTGACTGACAGTGTGCTGGTCACCCACAGGGAGCACCGCTGAAGGGAAGCTGCAGCCGGGTGACCAGCTCCTCCTCATAAACTCCACTGTGGTGGAAGACGTGTCCGTCGAACGAGCAGCTGACATCATCAGGTGTGGTCCTGTGCGGCCCATGGGGACGAGGCGGCAGAGGCCTGACAGGAGACGTGCGGGGACCGGGTCTCACAGAAGGCTGCAGAGGGACCTCGCCCCCTCTGAGGGTGCTGCGCCCAGTGGGACCCTGCCCCACGGGAATGGGGTGACCCTGTGCTCAAGGGCATGGCAGCCCAGGAGAGGGGGGTTCCCACCTTTTCTCTGCCATGTCGGTACCTGGCCGAGAGCCTGCCCTCACAGGACAGTGGGGGGGCCAAGAGCCTCGCCGGCACCGCCTGCCATGACAGTGGGAAGGAAGGCATGGGTGGTGCTGACCCGGGCTGACTGCATGTCTCTGTTACAGGGAGGCTGGTGACGAGCTCCTCCTAACCGTCCTGCGCTGCACGTCGGTAAATGGCCTTTCTTCAGCACTCTCAGCACTCCCAGCAGCACTGCCCCAGAGGGCCGCGGCCGGCAGCGTGGCTGGTGGGGAAGGTGGGGTGGCTGGGCTGGCACACGGGATGCGAGGGCCCAACAGAAGCCATGAGGGAGCTGTGAGGGTCCTCTGCCTTCACACATGCTCTTTGAGGGGGTTTTGGGGAGAACTGGCAGTAACTCCTCACTGCTCCCCTGGGTGCAGGGCCAGGGCGGCTTGCAGAGCCGGCCACATGGAGAGGCTTGCGGAGCAGTTTGAGCCCACAGTCCCTGGAGCTGGAGGCTCCATCAGGAGCTGTGAGGGCCCAGCAGGATCCACAGAGGCCAGGAGGCCACAGTGAAATGAAGGCAGGTCTTCTCGGCAAGCTGTGGGCACAAAGAGCAGCCTGGAGTACTTCCCATGTGCTGGGGCTGTCTGGGCCGTGGGGACCCCTGGACGCGACGGTCAGGAGTTGAGGCTGCAGGCCCAGCACCTGCCTTAGGTGCTCTGTGGAAGCTCTTACGGCTTTCCTTTACAAGTGCTGGAAATATTTATCGCTTTTTCTCCAGGTTCCATCTGGTTAAGGGCTGAGACCTGCGTGTGCATCATACTTTAGGGAGTAGAAACAAAGTTTGAGTACAAAACTTGGTGCTGATGGCCCATTCCTGTAGCATAAAATTCCTCAGAAGCCATGTACTGCCGACGTGCTGTGTTTGTCCACATGATTTCTATGTGTGTAAAAGCTGAGCTGCAAAGCAAGGACAAAATTGGGTTTGTGTGCTTTTTGGCTTCTTGTGATGTATGAAAGTGGCCTGAGAGGGATTTTCCCCCACTCCAGAAAGCATTTTGGGAGTGTTTTTTGGTTGCTTGGAGGTTTTCTTTATTTTGATTTATTCTTAGATATAAGAATAATTCCTTCAGTAGAGTTACTGGAGCTCTCAGGCTTAAGGTCATGAGGTTTCTTGGCTTGTTCAGTAGAGGTACATTAAAGAGAAAATTTCTTTAATATATTTTTCCTGCTCAGAGTTTTCCATGTGTTGGCATTCAATGGTGTGCACAAAGCCAAAGTAACCAGAAAAGCTTTAAGCAAACCCACTGAACAGTGGCTTCCTTCTGTTGTTAATCTGATCTCCCTTGCCTATACACTGGCCATCAGTCTTGCCAGTGCTTGATCTGGCTCTGGAGATAAAACTGAGAGTTGGTTATGCAAGACCTGAATGCATTTTTTGCATGCCTGCCAAAAGAGAGGAAATGCAATGGCTTTTCAGAGAGAAAGGATTTGGAAAACCCTTCACGGGACTTGGAACACTGTTCACAGGCCTTCATGCATTGTTGAGAAGCAAATGGGGCACAAACCCATTTTTGTTTTTTCCTTTGCAGGTCACTTTAAGGACACTTCCAAATACAGCCAAGGCTGATCTGGGGTTTGGGGTTGGCTCTTGCCGCGCTCTGAAGGCAGCTGTGCTTAGAGCTGAGAGGTAACACCTCCCATCAATGGTACCAGACCCACTGCCGGGGCTGCTCTGGCCGCACTGGAAGGGATGTGGGCGGCCTTGGACCTGCTCAGGGCAGCTGCAGGGCATGATGCTCTGTACAGCCCGGCAGACTGGCAGGGCTTGTGCACCGGGCACAGGGACTCCTGCCTGCCTCCCTTCCTCTGTCCTTGCCAAATGGCCTTGGGGCAAGATGGGCTGTGGCAGGTTGGGAGGCACCTGTGCCTCTGGCAGGAATATAGGAGTTGCTCTACCTCGAAGTTGTCTAGGAGCATACTGAGGGACACTGCCTCTTTTCTTCTTAGGGAATACTGTGCTTTACAGGAGCAGGATGTTTGGGCACAAGAACTCAGTGGTTCCTAGGCCCACATGGTGTCTTGTGAGCTTGGTAGGCCCCTGTTATGGTGAAAGCATGGTTATGTGGCAGCAGTACAATGAAGTTAAGATGGCTTTTTAACTTTGAGCAGTTTTCTTAAACATTTGCAATATGAGAGTATGCTCTAGAAACCCCAGCTGAGCTGAGAAGTGCTGTGTACAGGGCTGTGTTTTTGTGATGCACTGACAGGGGGCTTTGTCTGACACTGCAAGGCAGTCTCCGTGTGTTGGTTTATGGTGCTGTGTGCCTCCACTGCAAGCCACCTGTTGGTAGATTAACAGTTGCTCTGCAGGGTCCTGGCTTCATTGCAGGAGTTGGGGAGATACCTCAACACAGCAGTTGGTTAACATGCAATGAAATCAGGAGTGTGTGTACAGCATGTGTTGTATGTGTGTCCCTTGGTTGGAGAGCTGGATTTGGGTTTGGTCAAAAAGGCCCGTAGCAAGCCTGGGGGCTGAGAGACTCCTAACCTGTTCCTGTAAGTTCGAGGCAGTGTGGTGTGAGCAGCTTCAGCAAGGGCTGTGACCACACCCCTGCCTGTACTGTGCACCTCTGCCTCTCATACGTGACTGCAACAGACTGAGCTGCTAACAAAGTGCTGTTGTTTTTCTAGGGGGGGCCCAAGTCATCGTTTCTTACTGCAGAGAAGAGGGCAAGGCTAAAAACAAACCCGGTGAAGGTACGGTTCGCAGAGGAAGTGCTGGTGAATGGACACACACAGGTCAGTGGCCATGGGCTCTGTGTGCTGGGAAGAAATGGGTCTGTCCTGTGGACAGATGCTGGGCTGGGTTAGCGTGGCCAGTGCCGTCAGAGTGGCTGCACCTCACTGTGCTAGTCTGCCCTGGATGTGCATCCTAGCATCTGGTCCCAATGTTTCCCAGGCCCATTGGCGATCGGGGAAAATGCTGGCATCTCCAGAGGGTTTTATCTTTGATTTGCTTACTTAGACTAATGGAAAATATCTGCATGTACTGCTTTTGTCCTTTTGCCATCAGGTGAACTTTAAACCAGCATTACACAGCTGTGGGATGTAGTCATCTCCTGAGGTGCTAATCTCTCCATAGTTAGCCTAGACTGAACTCTGGGCATGAGAAATCCTAACCCTAACGGAGAGAGGTGATTCTTACTGTCCACACCAGGCTTATTTGCTGCCAGAGTAGCTGGGGTATCTCTTCCTGGCCTTCAGCAGTGTTCAGTACTGGTGACTTTGCTTTGTGCTTGGATTTGACATATGTTCTCTAGTTGATAGGGTTACAGCTTGTTGTGCTTCATATCCTTGCAGAGGATTTCCACAGAGCATTCACAGCTGCCTCTATAATCGACCATCTGTCAGCTGAGCCAGTCTGTTCTTATGTGCAACGAGATCACGGCTCACTGGAGGAACGTTGTAGATTTATCACAGGGTTTGTAGCACTGGTAACAAATGATCCGCATAGATACGAGTCTGTCTGTAGCAGAAAAGAGCAAGCAGTGAGAACACTCGTAGCTTCCCTGAAGTATGAATAGTTCTTAAATGTTTCCTTTTTCTTTCACTTATTAAGCTCAGTGTGATTGGGATGGACTGGGGTCAGTTGGAAGTTTTAATTCTTGAGTTTTCCTTTTTCCCTTTGGAATGAAAAATTTCAGTGGTCAAGATCCCCCCTACTCATCAGTGCTGTCCACATCTCCAGGTCTGACCAAATCTTGCTTCTTTGTAGTCTGCAGTAATGATGAGCCAGCCAGTAGGCCCTTTTCTTCTCTTCATGCTGTCTCCTGTTTTCCACCGTTGTTGGTGGAGAGTTCTCCTGACCCAGCTCAGGCAGAGCGTTCCCTGTGGCTGGTGTCTCCTCTCTTGCCCCTCGTCAGGGCAGAGGGGCAGCCAAAGATGCCATTGATGTCACCAGCCTATTAGACAGGCACAGCGTGAAGGCTTTGGCACCTGTGCCTGACTCCAGGCATGTCGGGACTTCTTCTCCTTCTCCAGCCTGCTCTCCAGAGCAGGAGAGGGTCAGGTGTGAGTCCTGACACGTTTGCCAGTCACTCTCTCTAGTCTGGGATCCTTTCCTTCCTGCCAAGCTGTTGCCACATATGCTGAAGCTGCTTCAAGGCTTGTCTCTGCTCCACCAAGGGCTGTGTTCACATCGCTCAGATCTCACTGAGAGGCTGGTCTGGGATCCTGGCTGAGCATCATGGCAGCTGGGCCACCCTCGCTGACCAGAGAAGCCAGGGCTGGACCCCTCGTGTGGTCAGAAGATGTGACACAGGCCACAGAGCTGACGAGGTGGGGAGCAGGGAACAGGATAAACATGCTCTGGAAGGTCCCAGGCAGAGGTACTGAGAGGCCTTGGGCAGGGCCAGCCAGACATGAAAATGCCAGAAGTCTCTACTTTTTCTTACAGCTAGAGGTGCACACTGCTGTCTGCTTGGGAACTCCCATGGAGCTGTTTTAGCCAGAAGTTGTGTGCCGGTGTTGCAGCACTTCGAGGTCTCAGATCTGTGCCATTCACTTACTGATTGCAGGGCAGGTCTTGAGAGGTCTGAAGAGGGCATTTCCAGAGGGGATAGTGTACTCTGTGCTTCCTACAAAGCCTCTGTCGGTATTTTGCTAAGTTAATCACACCTATGCAAGTGCAGAGGGGGGGACACAATCAATATACAGCTTGTGATTCATTTAATGAGAACATAAAAGTAAGAGAAATTCATTCTGGTGCTGGGGTCCCTGTTAGCTTCCCTTTTCACCACTTGAATGTGAACTCTGTTTTAAACAGTAAAACGTTAGCACAAAGGAAGAGTAAATAAATTTGTTGCATATTTATGACTTCTTTCTGGGAGAGCATTGTTCACCAGCAGCTACTTTGCTTGATTCTTTCAGAACTGCTCTCCTTTCAGCAGAGTGATGTATTCAGACAAAATGGATATTCTGGCCCTGAAAAACTGCAAAGCCTCCAGTTTCATTAAATACACTACTCCTGCCATCCTAATGGAGCATTGCTAAGTGATCTTTGTGGCAAGTGAAAGGAAGCCAGAGGCTGTCTTTTGCATTTGAAACCTGAAACTCTAGTTTTTGAACATAAATTGTTAATAGGCCTCACTGCTATCCAGCATCCATTTTCTGTTGCAAACTCATTATGTATTTCCGTATAACTGAATGATATGCAAGAAATGCATCCCTCAGGATCCTCAGGTCATCATCAGTCAGTGTATTATTAGAAGCTGTGGGCCTAGCTGTAACATGGAATAAATCAACCTTGCACCAGACAAAACAGGAGGGGTACAGCTGCTTAAGCCATAGCAGAATCTTTCAGAATTGATTCACAGTAGCCTGTTAGAGCCTGCACAAAAGGAGATAAATCCTGTCTGTATGTTCTGGCCAGCTAATTAGATCTGACTGGGAGAGTGGTGATACTTGTATTTGAATTTCTGTATAGATTTCAGGTTCTGATAAGTGCTGGCTGTACAAGGCCCCATTCATATGATAACCTGTGGCTGTGGGAGCTACCAGAGAAAAGGTACAGTTGGTGTAAACCAGCATCACTTTTCTGAAATTAATTGAGGACCCAAAGCCTGTCAGAGATGTGATGTGTGCTACTCAGCATGAAAGAGTGAGTTTGGGCTCAGGAATAGTGGCAGGGTTCACTCTTACCTCAGTGATGACTGTAGGCACCTTGAAGACCACAAAGCAGGGATGGGAGGAACAAGGAACAAGATTTGTGAGGAACAAGGAATGATTTGTAGGTGTTTTGCATTCTGGTAGCACTTCCAGGGTATATGGGCTCTCTATCAAGAGGGAGCAAGGTTGTGGGATTTATAAGGTGTTGCACAGCCATGAAACATAGGAGAGATGATCGTAAAAATGCCATTCTCAACCCAGGGACTGTCATGACACGTAGGTAAACTCTTTTAAGATTGGAGGAATATGCTGGTCCAAGAACATAAGAAAGATTAAGATGAATGGGAAGTTCAAGGGCAGAGAAGTACACTTTCTCAGCACTGAACAACAGGAAGAATAAGGCTGAAAAGAGGAATGCAGGTGCAAATGAGCTCTACTAAGGGAGTAAGGTGGAGGGCCAAGAGGTGTAGTTCTAGCCAGCACCAGAAGGGCTATTACCAAGTTCCCAGACCCTTCTCAGAGCACCAGTGGAGGTACTTTTGCTGTGTGAGACACTGCCTTGTCTAATGCATTTGAGACCTATCTCAGGAAACTCTGAGATCATCTCATTTGGGAAGTCCCAGAGTCACAAACCTTAGGGGAATGCTCAAGAAAAGTACCACTGCATGTTTAGCTGAGTCCTGCAGCCTTGCTGAGGTGTGCAGGATCTGTTTGTGGTAGCATGGAGGGTTTGGGTAGCTCCTGAGTTGAAGCCATGGCTGCTGCCAGTGGGAGAATGTCAGTGTGGGGATTAGCACTGCCTGGTGCCCAGTAATGGGAAGATGGGTTTTCCAGCAGACATCGACGCTTTTGTGATAATGAGCAGGGAGAATGGCTCTTAGCTTCCAGTACCTGCCAGATCTGCCTGTGCCATGTAGGGAACTGAGCAGTGGGCATATCTTGGACCATGTGCAGCTATTGCACTGATTGGAGTTTTATAGTAAAAGCATTTGTTATGATCACTTTCCCTTGTTCCGTGCCAGAAGCATAATCAAGGAATAAAGCCACAGAAGAGGATTGCAAAAGCAGAGAAAGATTTTAATTTATACCAGGATGTGCTGTGTCAAGCAGAGCAGACTGGTGCCCAGAGGCTTAATGTCCAGGGATTAGTGTTGTTGCTTTTGTTCTGCAGGGGAATTCTCTTCTTTGTATGCCCAACGTTCTCAAGGTATACTTGGAAAATGGACAGACGAAGGCTTTCAGGTTTGAGACCAGCACTACTGTGAAGGTAATGATGTGTGGTTGTTTGTCTTTGTTCCCACCACCTGAATTCAATCCAGTAGCAAACCCACATACAGTGAAACTTGCAACATCTTGGTTGTATTGGCCAGCTAGTGGGAACTGTTTTGCCTGCTGATGCTGGGCGTGCTGGATTTTCCATGCCCTTCCTGCAGAGAAGGTGTTGCTTTAATTCACGTCATTTTCTCAGCAACTGATTTTCACAGAACTTGCAGCAACTTGGCTGTGAGACCACTACAGCTTTGTGAAGTGTGATCGAAGTTGGGCAAGTGCACAGGTCAGTGGGGGACTGGCAGATTTGCAGCTGTCCACACAAACGTTGCTTTCCTTGGAAACCAGGTGGCAGAACACAGAGAAGGTTTAATAGAGCAGTGACAGTGCACATCCCTGAGAGGGAGAACGAGTTTCCTGGCTTGGGACCTAGACAAGAGAGTCCTGGTCTGGATATCGTGTGAGCTCAGCAAGTGGAATTGTGCCAGTTGTTACTTAAAGTGCCTTTCTGTGCTACCATAAATTCGGTCTCAAAAGAAACCTCTTAGTTTGAAGTTTTTAGCAGGCAGGCATTCTTTATTGCAGTGCAGGATGCACGGGGAATCATTCCTTCTAAAGTGCATGCCAAAAACCAAAATCACACTTACTATATACAATAAAAGAAATGAATATTCATCTAATTTGAGAGGTACACACCTATTTCTAGAGGATCTAATGCATATGTTAATATATTGCACAAATGTAGTAAAATTTGGGGAAGGGTGTCTGAGGGGCTTCCATGGGGGTTTCCGGTGGTCTGTGGTGGTCCCTAGTGGCTGTTGAAGAGGCACCTCGTAGTGTCCTTTCTTTAACTCTCAGTTATGTCTGTTTTCTTTTCATATAAGGCCTCATCTTGGCTCATTGCTTTGTCTGTAAAGTTTCCCAGCTTTCTTATCTTTGACTACCACAGGTGTCTGTTGGTTTCTCTGCCCTCCCTGGGATGTTCTCATCACAGTTGGACAAATTTTGTCCTTGGGCACATTCTTGTCTGAAGCCCCTTGCAGCAACTAGCACCAACTGCCTGCAGACATCATCTACAGGCATCATCTGTGTTTCAGCCTCATTTCTGCACTGGTGGAAATGTTCCCCTGGGGAGACATGAAAACTTATGAACCCCCTGAGATGGAAAAACATTACCACCTGCCTAGGATCACTTGTGCTTGGAGGCATTATAGACAAGTTACCATCATTCTTTTCAAACTACAATGTGCTTCTCTCCAGAACCATTAATCTGGCACTTTCCATAATTGTAATTTTAGACATAGGCTTACAACCTTCAAGTTTTTCTAGCCTGATCTTTAGAGTTGTTCAGTGTTTAAGTTGGAGTTAATAAGATTTTCCTGTGCAGGGTGATTGGAGGCCGTAATGTCTTTGAAGGATATATGATGTCCTGCAGCAGTGCAGTTACTGTGGAAAAGATGCTTGATGGAGAGATATTCTGGAGTTGTCAGGCTGAAAGAGTATTAAGGGGAAAAGCAAGGAGATGTTATTATAATGCACTGAAAGCTTTCCTGAAAGAGTTTATTGTCTAGTTCATCCAAAACTGTTGTGGTCTCTTGTGCAAGTAAGTCTGTGCAGGTCTTGTGCAGGGCAGAGAAAAAGAAAATAATGAAATCAAGCAAGGAGTTAGTAAGGAAAGGGGAGATAGTTGTAAAGAGAGATTTGCATGCCCACCTTCAAGGGATTAATTTCTAAAACATGGATTAGCTCTTCATGTTTGACTTGAGTTTTTCACATCTGACCTGGAACAAGATTTTCCCTACTGGAGTTGAGTGCAACCCTCACCAGCATCCTCCAGAAACACTCAAATGGGGAAAATGCTTCCTAAGTCAGTTGGTTTTGGAAATTTCTCTGCTTTTTGAGAGATCTTTGCTTAAAAGTGAGGTGAGTCAAACATTTCTGCTTACCTCAAGAAGCTTGAGTGAGTCAAAGGAGTTCTCTTTCCATTTGTACTGTCAAGCCTTATGTAATGTTTTCTGTTTGCCAAAAATAAACCTAGTTATTTACATGACAGTTAGTATTCCAACAGAATTCTCCATACCCCTGACACACCAGTTTCAGTCAAATTTGGTAAGATTTTTACAATTATGCTCTCAAATTCTTGTTTATCGGTGGGGAGAGGTGTTTTTCATCTGTTCTTTGTAGTTTCTTTAAAAGGTGCCATAGAGTTGTGTAAAGCTAGAATGGTTAGCAGCAGACATTTGGATCAAGAGTGACAGAAAGTGCCCAGCACCACCAGACTGAAAACTGTAAGGCCAAAGCTTTCAGCATGAAGCAGTCCAGGACACGCAGCTCTAGGAACTGGATGTGATGCCTGTTATGCCTTGAAGTTTGCATCTTACTGTACTGTTACCACAGCAAGATGAAGTGTCCCTACCTTATCCTCCTGATCTACTGAAATGTGTTGTCCTGCCTTTTTCTGTGCTTCCGTGCTTCCCCTGCAGCTGCCTGGACTCTTCCCTACCAGCTGGTGTCAGCGGGCATGGGTGGCTCTGGCCACCGTCCTGCCGATGCCTGCCTGGATTATACTTTTGTGGCTCAGGCATCCAGCTGGGACACCACAGCAGCCAACTGCCAAGCCTGTGCTTGGTAACCTCCATGGGGCGCTATCTCCCGTGCTTCCACTTGTGATGAACTTGCAGGCTTTAACCTTAAGACCTCTGTAGTCTGTCTGAGTTAACGTGTTCATAAGTTGTCAGTGAAGAGAGAGAGGCGGTATGTCGTGTAGGCACTGGTTTCCTGTGGAACAGCATTAAACATTTCGCTCTGTGTGGCAGCTCCAAGTATGTTTTTGGCTGCAGAGAATTTTGTGTCTGGCCACTGCCCTTTCAGTGCTGTCTCACGTGGCTGCCAGCGGCAGACTGGAATCCTCCACGTTCATGCGTTGTGCTAGTGGTGCTCAGCAGCTGTGTCTCCCTTCTGTTTGTGTTCCTTCCCTTCGCAGGACATTGTTCTCACTTTGAAGGAGAAGCTCTCCCTCCGGAGCATCGCGCACTTTGCCCTGGCTCTGGAGGAGCAGTACAATGTGGCAAGGATCCACCTGCTGCACGAGGAGGAGCTCATCGAGCAGGTGAGCCAAGTGCTTGCGCACCCGCGACTGCGCTGGAGAACACTGGCACGAGGAGCGGAGAGCTCAGCTCCGCCGGTGTCCCAGGAGGGAGCCAGCTGGCCCCGATCTCCTCAGCTGCCCTCTTCATCTCTGCCTGTGGCAGGCGTTAATTAACCATGGTGGTCACCGGAGCCCCCAGAGGAGTGGCACGTTGCACTCTGCTTAGAGAGCCCATAGAGCAACACCCGTGGGCTAGTATTGCTTGTACCGTGTCGAGCAGTCGAGGACAAGCGTGCTTTGTGCCACCCCTCAGATAGGCCCAGCCACAGAGACAGTCTCAAAACAGCTGTGTACCCAGCTATTTACAGTCCCCTAGGTAGTCACAGAGTTAACTCAGTCAGCTGCCACTTTGATTAAATTCTAAATCAAAAGTTTGTGTCCTGCAAACATGAGGTTAGCTCTGTTAGTAATTCTGTTGCTCTGCTAGTAATTCTGGGGTAACCTAGCTTGTCAGAATGTGCCTACTTGGGAGGTTCATCTCCTTGGTTGGTTGGTGAGGTGCAGTAGCTAACACTGCCCAGCCGCTGAGCACATGTGCCTGAGAGTTTCTGCTTTGTTTCAGTTGGTGAACCGGTATGGGATTTGCTCAGAATAAAACATGCTGATATATAACCCAGGGGCCTTAACATTGTATTGACATTGTGATGATGATCCAAGTGTCTTTTTGGGGCTGCTGTATCTTACGACTGAATTTAAAAGCAGAGAAGCTTGCTTATTCCTCTGTCATTATCATATAGGCTTGAAGCCTCTGTCCTGATTATACTGCAAGTATATGAGATCAGTGGATATTTAATGAAGTTTTGCTGTCAAAGGACTTCCAAACTACCACATGGAGAAGCAAAAACCAGAAGAATAATTGAAAATAGAATTACAAACACTCGCAGTGTCTCCTTGTATTTGCTAAGGACAACGGCTAATCTGCAGCCATCCCATATGCCAGTAGCTTTAAATGATTTCTGTGAGCTTGTACAAGCCAGAGCCTTACGGTGCATTTATGAAGGGAGGGGCTACAGAAGTAGTGTGGCATGATGCTGTTTGTCTGTTGCAGGTGGTCCAGAAAAGAGAATCTCATGACTACCGGTGCCTCTTCAGAGTGTCCTTTGTCCCAAAGGATCCCTTAGACCTCCTACAGGAAGACCCAGTTGCCTTCGAATATCTCTACCTGCAGGTGAAATCGAGGCATTCCATGCTTCGGGATCTCTTCTCACCCAATTCCCATTTCTGCTTTAAACCAAATCATACTTCAGGCCAGTTCAGTTACATGAATGTGAAATGCAGAACACTTAAGAACAGAGCATTTGGATTCAATTTGCCTTAAATTCTTAAATCAACTTACATGCTTGGCTTTTTGGCAGGATGAGGTTGAGATGAGCTGGGTAATGCCCTTTATTTGATGTACAGTAGTCATATCAGAGGTCTTATCCTGACTTCTTGAGCTTCCATCATCATGCTAATTCTGCTCTGCTTGTTCCAGAGCTGCAGCGATGTGCTTCAGGAAAGATTTGCTGTGGAAATGAAATGCAGTGTGGCGTTACGTCTGGCTGCTCTGCACATACAGGAAAGGATCTATACTTGTGCTCAGCCACAGAAAGTATCCTTGAAATACATTGAGTAAGTTTCTCAATTTCTGTGTTCAGTAGTGACTAGGCCTGGCAAAAGAAGGAGCCAACTAAAAGTGGCATCAGCTCTGTGTTTGCCCAGTGTTAAAAGACTGTCTGGATAAAAGACTGTCTCTCATCTAAAGAGACTGTTGTTCCTTAGTTGTGCCAGTCATTTTAGGGCAAAGTGGCTTCATGAGCCTCCCTGTCTTTATGCTGCTGAGCTGCATGAATAATACAGAGAGTATAATATCTGGGCATGTCCCTTAGCAGAGGGAGGTTCTGAGCTGTAGCTGGAGCAGGGACATGAAATTGCAAATCTCACACAGTTATGGTTACCCAGGCTGCTCCTGCCAGTACACTAACATTTGCATGCAGTACTTGAGAGAGAGGATAGTCATCAACTTTGCACAGCCAACACTTTACATCTCTTTATCCATCAGAGTTGTGTCGGAAATAACTAATTTCAGTGCAAGTGATAGGTCCTGTGAGGTCATGGGATGTGGGAAAAAATACTGAAAAATGTTTTCACGAGCAGCAGGTGTGCTGTGCTGCATGTCAGTGCTGTTAGACCCCACTTGCCTGAAAAAGCAGCCCTGCTTTAAGAACCTGTGTTGAGCCAGTCGTGGTAACTGCCCCACTGAACCTCCACCAGCCTGTGCAAACACCACTGATTCCTTGCACAGAGCCAGACATACCCAGCCACATGCAGCTAGTGGGGAGTGAGAAGTGGTGTAGACAACTGCAGCATTCTTAGTTCATGGATATTTAGTGCTTGGGCTGAAAAAGTTCTTCAGCAGAACAGATGGCCCACATTTTTGGGTCTAGGGAACTGGAGGTGTTAAAATGTGATCTTGAAACCTAAGCAAACTGAAGATAAAGACAGACTCTTCATCCTCTGGGTGGCAAGGACAGATTGGGACCGTTATGGTGACTAAGCTTGCAGGTTGTCTCCTGTATAACTGTGTGAAAACAGGCATTCTGCCTGGAAGTGGGTGTTCCTCCAGCCCCACCTCCTGACCCAGTAGAAGTGACTCTGAGTGAGGCAGTCATGTTGCTTGAGCTGCCCAGACATGCTGCAGCAGCTGGGGGCACGGTGTGCCATGGGCTGGCGCAGTGCCTTTGCCCTTTTCTGCCTCGGGCCAGCTGCCCTTCTGCACTTGCCAGTGTTGCTGGGGGACAGCACAGCCGGGACCCCTTTGCTCCCTTCCCATCTTTTCTGGCAGGAGGGACTGGGGAATCGAAAACTTCATCTCGCCAACTTTGCTTCGAAACATGAGAGGGAAGGACATCAAGAAGGCCATCAGCTACCACATGAAGCGGAACCAGGTGCTGCTGGACCCTCGGCAGAAGGTAGTGTGCGTCCCCTGGCTTCCAGGGGCCTCCAGGATGGTGGCAGCATCTCTCAGGTCCAAAGAGGCAATGTCTTTCTCCTGTGGGTCTCCTCTCTGTGGAACCACCTGGGGCTTTTCTCCTGTCTTTTCCTCTTGTAACGCCCTCTGCTCGCATGCATCCCAATTCCCTCATTGCGTATTCTGTTGCAGCTTGCCTGTGGGGTTACCAAGTGGCAAATGTGGTATTGTGGGATGGTCCTGTACAGATCTGTTACCTACGCAGACCAATAGAGATGAGCTGGTTGCGTACCAAGTCCTGTATGAAAAGAACATCTTCTAGCCTATGGGCTACCTGGCAAACCTTACTGTCTGTCACGTTTCTGAACAGTATTTCTCCTCTTGCAAACTGAAGCACATGCTCGCTGCAGTCCAAGTGCGCCTGAGCTACCTACAAATACTGGGAGACCTGAAGATGTACAATGGGAGGATCTTTAATGCCACCCTCATGGTACGAGTGCTGTTTGTTTATGTCATTGGGTTTTGGCTTACTGTCTTACTGCCTTGCTTTGCACATCTCTTTTGGCAGTGTACTTGGACAATAGCTGCAAAGATAGGGCACAAGAAGCAGTTTTAACCCTTTTTCTTCACTGGTGGGTAAGATCATGTCTTAACCAAAGCAAACCCTATCTAAAGCAGAAATGTTTAAATATTTTTCTCTGTTGATTGTTGGTGTGAGACTAGCAACCTGTTACTGAGTCTCCTTCCCTGTCTTTGCTTTGGTGCTCATAGAAAATGTACCAGTAGCTCTGGTGATGCTGTTTCAGCCAGCTCCAGTCACACCACTTTTCCCTGTCCTGGGACATCATGATAAATCTTGGTAAGGGACTCTGCTAGGGTAAGTCAGCATAGTTCTACTGAAGTGAATAACATACCAGCCTACACAACAATTAAACATATTTTTTCTAATTGGAAGTTGTGACTCTTCAGACAAGCTCTTATCTATGTTTTTTGTATCTTGTAAAGTACTTAAGAGATCTGGGGAGGTTTCAAAAGCTCTTGACGAAATATTGGCCACACTTAAACCTTACTGTAAAAAAAGAACACTGCTCTTTTCACAAGACATTTCTTGGGGTTTCTTTTGCCTGTTCCCTCTTGGATCTGTACTGAACTGTGGGCCACAAGCTGTTCTGTACAGAGAGCTGAGCAGTGCAGGATGGTCTGAACCAGAGGAGGACCTTACAGATGGGTTGCAGTAATGCCTAGGTTTACACTTGGGTACAAACTGAAATATTTCTGCCAAGTTATATGGGCATTGATTCATTTATTTAAGTGTCTGATCCTAACAGAAAGTGTTGACATTTCTTCCAAAACCAAAAATGCCTTCCTGAAGTTTCTAGCCAGCTCCAGTAGGTCTCGCTAGGTCCATCTGCTAGGTGCAGCCTGCCAGGTGACACTTCTGATAGCAAGCTGCTGCTGACCACCTCTTTGGATCTGCTAGATGGCTGGTGCATCTCTGGGGCCAGCTGCCTTGGGTGCACAGGGAGTCTGGCGGTCCCGAGGCAGAGAAGAGAACAGCCGGGAGCAGGTGACCTGACAGCCTGTAAGTAATGAGGGGCTCCCTCTGCAGCTGGTGACAGCCCAGTTGTACAGAGAGTTCAGTGTTAAGACACCACACAAGATCGGGTGGCTGAAGAGTCCCTGCCCAACAAAGATGAGTAGGTTCCTGCTCAGGTTTTGGCTACAGATTTAACTTCTCCCCCTACAGCTACAGGACAGAGAATCATATGTTGCCTTGCTGGTGGGTGCCAAGTACGGTGTGAGCCAGATTATCAATAATAAGCTCAACATCATATCAAGTCTGGCAGAGTTTGCAAACATCAGCAGAGTGGAGCTTACAGAGGAGTCTGAAAAAGTGAGCATGGTGAAAATCTACCTGCAGGATCTGAAGGTAAGCGCAAGTGGGGAGTCATTCACACCATCTATTCTTCTCAAAATCTGGCATTTAGCTGATGGTGTCTTTACTACAAAAAGCTTAGAACAGACTCAGAAGGGAAAGCTTGAAGGAAGATTACAAAATAATGGAAGAAAATTGATTCTTCCTGCTATCCTCCATCAGTGAGAAATATCTCAGAAACAAATTGCAAGAAAAACAATTTCTCTGTGCCTCATGCAAAGCCAGAATGCTCTGCAGTAAGGGTGATATTGGGAGAATGAATGTCTTGAATGTGCAGCATGTTCCTGCAGATTGTGGTACAAGCAATAGTTGTCCATTCTAATATTTTCTTACTGTTTTCTCCCCATCCCACCCCCCAAAAAAAGCTGCTGACTCTGCTGCTGGAATCAAACAGTGCAAAGGATCTTGTCTGCCTCATCACAGGCTATTACAGACTGTTTGTGGATGCAAATGTCTCCATATTTACCTGGGGAGAGAAAAAACAGCAACTGCACCGTGTCTCAGCTGAAGAAGGTTTAAAAAGAGAAGCTATTTTTTTGCCAAGGGATGGGGAGAAAGTGGGTGGATCCTCCAGCAATTAGAGGCATTTTTCCCTCCTGAGAATAGCGTCATGCTTGAGCAGTAGCCCAGGGGTGTGCGGTGGCACTTGCAGATCATGAAGCGGGCAGTGTCGGGTGGTTTCCGTCAACCCCAGACCCAGGGGCAGGGGAGGAGCAGCGGCGGTGGTCAGCGCCTCCCCGAAGTGCAGGCAGACTGCCTGTGGTGGAAATTGCAGACCTGTCCCTGAGCGCTCTTGTACAGCTTCCCCCGGGCTGGCATCCCTGGGCCCGGAAACGGGGCGTCTGTTGGCCGTGCTGCCCTGTCCCTGTCAGGATGAGTGCCGCCTCGCAGGGGTGCCAGGCTGTCTTCAGGCAGTGAGTTCATGGCTGCTGTCCTGCAGCTGCCTCCCTCTGGGACTGCTCTGCAGTAACACCAGTGAAGCAGCCAGGAGGGACCCAGTTACAGCCCTGCAGGGTCAGACTGCTTGCAGGCGAGGGCAGGGCTCTCCGGGCCTTGAAGCCCTCCTGTGCTGTGCAGATAAGTTCATAACCCTTGTCTGGCTGTTCCTCCTTGCCACCGCAAAGGACAGTCTGATAGATGTGTTTAAATCCCAGGGTATGAATCTCGAACTGGGAGTGACTCTGAAGACTCCTGGCAGCTGAATTCCTCCTCGGAGCATTGCCTGGACACTCCTGCTGTGTATGGCAGCGCCCATCCTGTGTGCAACGAGGAGAAGCTGGGAGAGCCCCGCAGCCTGGAGGAGGACATCACAAAGCCCCGGGCTGGAGGGAGTGACCAGTGTGATGGGGGTGACAACGCAACAGACAGCACATCCGAGACTTCAGATTCAGCCAACACTGAGAGCCGAGGGTTTAAGACAAGTGGCTCCAGTGACTCTATGGATGCACTGGAGGAAGATGAGTTGGAAGCCTGCTCTTCCTGCAAGCCAGAATTCTTCCACTTCTACACACCAACAGTCCAGCAGATGAGCAGCGCAGACAAGAGCTTCTTCCCCATTCGTGGTGCAGGAGGCTCCAGCAACACAGAAACCAGAGACTACTTCTGCTTCTTGCAGGTGCCACATGCAGAGGGGCCAGGGTATGAAGACAGCCCCTCTGAGCAGAGAGGGGAGGATGTTAGTGCTTCTGTGCTGGAGACCAAGCTGTCTGAGAGGAACACCAAGGGCTACTACAACCTGTGCTACAGCATATCCCCTGCAGACAGTGTGGAGAGGACCAACATCAGTCGCAGCCCTCGGGGAAGTCTCTGGAAAGATGGGTCTGCCCGGGAAGAGGCACTGTGTGGAGCAGAGCAGGTGACAGAGGCGAACAACCTCATTTTGGAGCCACCCTCAGGGTTTGGTGACACCAGCTCTGAGGAGGAGTTCTATGATGCTGCAGACAGGCTCAGCCCTCCAGATGCCCTGGCAGGTAAACCCTCACCCACAGGCTGCAGGTTGCTGCAGGTTTCCTTCCTGCATGTTCAGGCACAAAATTATAAACTCTGGAAGTTTTTATCATCCAAATATTCAGGCGGGGAATTTCTGATAATGTTTCTATTCAGTGTTAATAAATCTGCAGCTGTAGGCAGTGCTTTCTGTAGCTGCTGCTAATATCACCAAATTTAACTTGAGAATGATAGCTGTACCTGCAGCCAGATCAAGGGACGCCAGTAAACAAGGGGAGACTATCTAGCACCCTTCAGCACTAATCCTGAGCTTCAGTCTTTGCAGCCACAGGCCCTGACTCTATTTTTCTTGAGACAGCTGGTTCCAGGTAGGTGCTTGACCCATAACAGAAGTTTCCTTTGGCACTTGGGAGCCAGGCTTTGCTGCCAAACTCTGCAATTGCAGGACCCGTGTTAAGAGCTGTTTGGCCTACTGCATAGATGTGGGTATTCTGCTGCCTGGGGCTCTTTCCTGATTTGTATGTGTTTTTCTTGCCAGCAGGCTACAGTATGACGCGGGAGGGTACAGACAACTCCTCCTGCCTCCTAAAGAAACCAAGGTGTTACAGCTTGGGGGAAAACCTGATGACAAGGCAGATAGCAAGGGAGAAACATGGAAAGGAGAAGGAGCTGACATACGCCAAGAACCTGAGAAAGAGGAGATCTTTCCTGAAAACTGATTACACCTCGCAGGTCACTTTCCCCTTGGCTTTGCCAGACTCTCTGCAGAGCTACTACTCTTGGCCACCTCCCCCATCGCTGCTGGCTCAGCCACCCACACCACCCTCCTCAGAGGAGATCGAGAAGGATGCAGAGCTGGAAATTCCTGTTGCCACCCAGGCCCAGAGGGACACTGCCAGCACAGACCCATCCTCTCACCTGATGGAAATGGAGCCTGACACCATGGAAACAAAATCGGTGACTGACTTGGTGGTTTATTCCATTTCAGCTGTTCGCCTGCCGGGTGACCAGCACAGGGAGGAGAGTGCAGGCGTTCCTGTGCATGTGGATGGTGGCCTACAGCCTGCACATGCCACGCATCCACCTTTCCTGTCCCTGGAGGAAGCTAAGCCCCTTGCTGGGTGGCAAAGCGGAGCTTCCCAGGAAAGTTCTGCAAAGACAAACGCTGTGTTGCCGAGTGAGGAGAGCTGCGTGGCCACCAGGGGCTGGTGGGCCCGCCTGGCGCTGGGGGAGGCGAGTGAGGCAATGGCAGCCCCGCAGACGGCACTCGGTGCACCCCCAGTCCCGAACCAGGCGGTGACCTGCCCTCCTGATGAACACACACTGCTCCCCTCGGTTCGTGGGCCTGGTGTGGCCTCTCCCCAGCACCGGGAGCTGCTCCCCGCAGCCACGAGGCAGGCAGTGTGCGAGGAGCCTGCCCTGGCTCCCGGTGAAGAAGGAAGAGCTAATGGTGGCAGCTGTGCTGAAAACAGCAGCGACGGTGCCTGGTCACAGGCCAAAAGCAGACAAGTGATGACCAAGGGGGCCTTATGGAAAGTGCACAGAAAAAATTACGTGGGTTTTCCAGATGCAACCCAGCTCTTACCAGACTGCAGCAGCACTTCAGGGGTTATAACTCGCCTCTCCTGGCTCTCATTTGGGGTGAGGACAGATCTCACATCACCCAGCCCATCTCAGGAAAGGGTGGATACCCCACTAGAGCTTTTGGCCACTCAGAAGACCAGCGGGTGCCTGGGGGCTGATGCTGTCAGGAGGGAGATGCAGACATCCCCAAATAGACCACCCTTCAAGAAAGAGTTGGTAATCAGCCAGGGGCTGGCTGAAGGAGAGCCTGGAAAAGACACAGGAAATATGGCTCACAAAAAGCTGCAGCCTCTTCAGGCTCCTCTTCCCAGAGAACAGGCTACTGAGGTGGGGAAGGACTCTCCTCTGACTCCATCTCTAGAGCTTTCCACCTCCTCGGGCCCAATTCCCTTGGGCTGGTTGCAGAAAAGAGCAGGAGAACATGGGGCTTCAAAACACTTCTTCCTCTGCTTTAACCACAAGAAGGATGAGCAGACACCTTCTGACCCCACTGTGACCAGATCTTTGGGTTTTTCCACAGTGAAGATGACATCTCCGCCACAGTTTGGGATGGACAAGTGCAGCTGCCGGCTGTCCTATATCAGCTGCTTCCACAGGCCTGATGACAAGGGGGAACATGAACCCCCTGTCCCTGTGTGCAGCACATTCCTGGGGCCCCTCACCACCCCACCATCCAGCAGCTGCAACCTTCCCAGGACTCCTGTGAGCACTTACCCACTCTCCATTGCTGGGGGCGCGGCATGGTGGGACCCTCACATCCAAGCCCTCAGCCAGCTGAAGGACCAAGCACGGATGAGCCCTGCAGATTTCTCCTGCTTCCTTGCCTACACCACAGAGCTTCAGGAGGTTGTGGGGAAGCTCTCCGGGAACCAAGCAACACACCTGCAGGATCAATGTGCAGAGCAGGGTGCTGAGAGCAAGGGTGCCCTTGGCTTAGCCTCCCAGGACCTGCTGTCCAGTTGCCAGGAGCTCCTGAAAACCGAGCAGCCCCTTGTAGAGCTGCAGGGTGTGCTGAGGGTGACATTTGACCACCTGGTTCAGCTGGCAGTGGCCTGCTTCCAGGTGACGCACTGCCGGATGTGCAGGCAGAGGCAGCAGGAGCTTGGGGCTGCCCTTCTGGATGTGGTGGGCACCTACCACCAGCTTGTGCAGGCTGTTCACCAGCAGCTTCACAGGCAAGACTGCCCGGATCTGGGCGCCAAGCTCCTTGCCCGCCAGCACACAGCCCTTACAGCTGCCATGTTTTGTCTCCTGCAGCAGTTCAGGGTGCCCCCATTGTTGTGACAGGGCTCTTTGGTGGCACATGAGTGCACTGAGTGGGGAAGGGCCCAGCCGTGTTCTCTGTGTCCACTGCCAGCTCCCCCCACGGGACACGCACCCCTGCAGCTTGGGGATGGCCACAGAAGGACGTGTCCGTGTGCATTGCCTCAGCTGCACCAAGAGCCGCCGTGTCTGCAGGCGGTGGTGGGGCAGGGTGTGCTGCCCTCAGCTGAGCTGTGTGCACAACCTGTATGTAATATGCAACCTCTAGAGAGCTTCAGTGGCTTCTGCATCTCACCTGGGGCTTGTCCCTTGCCTCCCAAGGGCCTTGCAGGTGGCCAATCCCCAGGTGTTGCTTTGCCTACTTTCCGTCGCCTGTGAAGGATGGGAGCCTTTTGGCCTGCTCTTCTTCCTGCTCCTTACTTTTGGGCTGACTCTGGTAGTGGTGTCAAATCCCACCCTGGCCTGACCTGAAGGAACCAAGGCAGCTTTGCCCACCTTCCATAGCCAAGGGTGTGTCTGGGCTCATAAGGGAAATCTCTTTGGGAACAAAGCTGTGCTCTGTTAACTGCTTCTCCTTGTGAGGGCAGAAGAGGGTTGTTCCAGGCGAGGGGGGCAACACAATGCCCTGCTCTTTTGACAGGGTTCCTGTGTGTCAGCCAGCTCTTCAGTTTCCTTCTGCTGATGCTTGGGCACATTCCCAGTTAACCCCCCACGCTACTTAAGGATCTGTGACTTCCCAAAGGAATGGGCAAGCCCCGAGGCTGAAATGCTGCCTTCGAAGTGGAGATGGCCCGTTATGAGGAGAGGGAGAGCCCTTCTGCCCCACCTCGCCAGTGGCTCTTCTCTGCCCTGTGCAGAAATCCTTCGCCAGGGCAAGCTGCTCGCCCTTGGGCGGCCAAGCCGTGTATCCCTGTCATGGGCATTCTGGTGCTGGAGGCCTGACCTCGAGGGGAGGAGGAGGAGGGCAGAGGCAGGCCCCCCACTGCTGGTGTTTAGCCTAGGGGTGTGTCTGGGGGCAGCTGGCTTTCTGTGAGGGGTCCCTGCAGCAGGTGAGCTGCACAACGGGCTGTGGCTGCAGCAGGTCGGTTGCTGCAGCTGAGCGTGTGCAGGGTGGGGGGTCTGCCCTGGGCAGCAGAGGGGCATGGGGGTGCTGGGGGATGGGGCCAGCTCTGCCCTCACACACCCCATCTCCTAGGGCAGTGGAGGGACAGGGTGGCCCTGTAACATCTGTGGGAAGCCACCTCCACTTTCTGCTCATTCTTCAGCGTGTCCAGAGAGAGCCAAGGGCAGGTCCTTGCAGCTGACCCCGTGTGCACGGCCGCACCCCTGGGAAACCTCCCTGAGCAGACAGACCCCAACAGCCAGGAGACACCCACAAGAACCAGGCACCATCACCACCCCACGCAGAGCCCCTGCAGCTCGCTGCACCTGTGGGCACAGGCTGTCCCCTGTCCGTGAGGCAGGGCTGGGATGGCTGCCAGCGGTTTGGGCGCAGCGAGGAACTTAAGATTCCCCGAGGCCCTTGCGTAGCTGCTGGCTCCACACCAGCGACAGATGAGCAGGGGGACGTGAGAGGCACAAGCTGGAAGGGTGCAGGGGATGGAGCCCAACAGGCACCAGCAAACCCTAATTCAGCAGGGGCGGCGACCAGCCCCACTGACACCAAATGCCAGGAGGTGTAAAAGGCTCTTCCTGTGCACACGTAAGCCCACAAGAGTAATTTACCTCAGGAGACCTTAAAATCCTTCCATTGGTGGTCAGCCATAGGCATGCACTGCAAGGTTTGGTTTTTTGTTTGGGTTTTTTTAGCAGCTGGCTGAGGTGACATACTGCATTACATTTATCAAAAATGCTTTTTGCTGTGGCAAATCCCTGCTGTTAGTGCAGGGCACAGTCAAACCGCAGACACCCTTCCAGGAGGCACATCAGGGTCAGCAAACTGCTTGTCAGCGTGTGATGATATACCGTGCACCAGTAACTGCAAGGATGCAATGCCAGTTTAAGAATAAGCATTTTATTTATCAATTAGATGCACAAGATTAGCTATAGGCTTCAGCAACTCACCAAATTCAGTGCAACTGGTTTAAACTTGTTTGGACATGGTGCACCTGGGAACTCTTCCTCCACTGGGGAATTGCTTCTCATCTTGTGTTCCCCAACTGGAACAGCACTGTCCTTTTCCATGGGAAGAAATTTTCTTCGCCAGTGAGTTTTGCAATTCTAACTTCACCTTCCTTACTGTTTAACCAAGATGAAAGAAATACCTTAAAGCTCTCTTCCCTGTCCCAGAACAAGAGTAGATGCGAGAGTCAGAAATGCTAACAAGCATCTGCAAAGAAGCCAAACTGAACTCCTGTCAGTTTTCACTCGATCCCAGGGCTCCATCATCTCTGTTTTCTGTTCAAAGAGAAAAGTAGTCTCCAGCGTTGTACCGCTGAGGTAGAACGTGTCACTCTCAACAAGGTCCTTACATAAGATTTAAGCAGAGCTGTTTTCTCTATGCACACTCATACCAGTGCCTCTGCTTGAAATTTGGAGTTTGCCTCTCTTCTTTGCAGAGCTTCTTAACATCACAAAATAAACAATTTTCTTGCACATTCTCATGGTGAGCTATTTCCACTTATTTCACTGCATCTGGTAGAACATAGCCTTTTCCGGTAGAAACTCCAGCTTTCAAGGCTGCTGGCCAGCTTTGGGTCTCATAGTAAGTTGATAAGACATCAAACACTGTGGGGAAGAGAGATGTACCACACTGATACTGGTATCAATAGCAAGCTCTACAGTACCTACCCCACTGGCTGCATAACAGCTGATGCCAGAGGAGGTCAGCACGGGGTCTGTACTTCCCCCATTTAAAATCTGATGAGCAGAGGCAGCTCATCTAGGAGCAGAGGAATATTTTGAAGACTCTGGGGAGCACTGGCTAGGAAAAGCAGAGGCTGTCAGCTAAGGTGAGGTGCCTCCAGTCCCGTTTGGCTGAGCTGTGCTGTGCTGCCTGCACGTGCTGTGACAGAACACCTGCAGTGGGGGACACCTGCTGCGCTTCCATCACTGCTGCTCAGATCCCGTCTCCCTGTGTCAGGGCTCCCATGGACACACTGTAGTGTCTAGCAGCTGTGCCTAGTGCCCTGCAGAGCCGTGCACCACCTCTGCCTTGTCCTTGTGCCAGAGCTAAGAACTGACTCGAGCCCCACCACAGTCCCTGGCAGAGGTGCCGCAGATGGCAGCAGAGGAGCACAGGCACATCCACTGCTGCGAGCAGCTGGCCCAGCCCATGGTCACATGGGGCCATCACCGTGGGATGGCACACAAATGCCCACCCTGCTGTCAGCCTTGCCCCGATCGAGCCCGACAGCCCTGAACAAATCTGTCCGCCCTTATAAGGACCCTGCATGCCCGCCAGCAACAGCAGCCTCCTCACAGCCCCCACTCGCTGCTTTGTGCGCACCAAGGGTGAGGCAAGCCCTGCTCCCCCAGAGCAGGCTGATGCAGAGAAGCACACAAGACCTTTAAAATAGGGCAGCAGGGGTAAAACCCAGTAAGAGAAACCCCTCCTGGCAATGCCTCCCTGTTTCTCAGCCCTGGGCCTCAAGTTTGGAAACACTTCAGTGCATGACAGCCCCCCAGGCCCCTCCAGCCCCAGGCTGGACACAGCTCAGCCCCTCACCTTGGTTAATTGCCAGGGTCTCTGAGTGGTAGTTCTTGGTGTTAACGGCTCTCACCATATACTCTCGAATGGGGAGGCGGGCTGTTTGCAAGGACTGCTCTTCTGCCCTGTGCAGGGTCAGCTTCTGCAAGGGAAACCAGAACAGGGTGCCCAGTGTGCACAAACTTGCACACCTGTAACACGGATGTTCTTTTGGGTACAAGCAGCTATGAAGCTGAAAACTGTCCCGGGGCTCATTTCACCCAGACTGCTGCAGCCTGGTGAGGGACACAGGCAGAACCTAAGAAAAACGGATGGTGGCACAGCAGCCATGTCTGGGATCAAGGCAGCAGCAGCACTGGATGCACCAATGGGACATCGCTGCTCTTCTGAGGGGCAGACAGCACCTTCCAGTCCTGACAAGCCACTACCCACCTTGTGAATACTTTCATCCACCAGGCCTCCCAGGACGTACACTTTACTGGGATCAATATCTTCAAGGACTAGAAACAAGAGAAGCACTTGCTCACCACCACACAGCAGTAAAATCTCGTACTACACCAGAGCCCACTTCCATGAGAAAGCTGTGGCTAGAGCCACCCCTCGCCCTGGAGCCTCAGAGTGTGCAGGAGCCTGAGGCCTCAGGGACAGAAGTGCCCGCCAGGACCTGCTGGTGAGAGGGAGATGAGAGTGCAGCTGGAAGCAGAGCGCCGGTGGCGCCGCGCATGGCTCCCCTCAGCCACTCTCTAACCCAAACTGTGACTGGGTTGGTCACTCTGATCCCAGTCTGTGCTGCAGATGCCTCCCCACTGTCGAGGTTACCTACTAAAACCTTCCCTCACCCTCCACGGATCCTTTATCAGAGTAAGGGACTCGCATAAATCAAGTAGGGGGTCTACATCCCCAGAAACCCACGGCCAGTTAGAAATGGAGGAAGAGGAGAAAATAAACACTGCAGCAAATTAAGTTATAAAGGGAATGTTGTAGCCGCTGCATTGTTTCAGAGATGTCATCTGGACTGTCTCCAAAACTGCCACAGCATCTCCACTTTGCCACTTCGCAGTATTACAGACTACAGGGGGTCTACACACAAGTTTTCAGTAAATCAGCTGCAGATCACACACAGTCCTGAGCCAAAACCTCACTCCCTGTCAAAGCCGATTAAGAAAGGGATAGATTTAGCATCAGACCTAAGTATGTAGTACATCTCATGCAATCTGAGATGCTGATGCTGCATCGATGCTTTGGAACTGAATCACCTGAAGTATGAAATAGTCTCAAAAAGAAAAGTTTAAAAATCAACCTTTTGCCATAGTTCCCCTGTGCCTAGAGCATGTAAAATATTTACCATTCTGAGAATCAGGAGTGAGATAAACAATTGCATCTAAAGGAAACAGGTCCAGGTAACTTTCTGGAGTTGTATCCATCTGAAAAATACAAGACAGGGAGAGAAGAAGCCCATTAGCCCAAAGTCCATCTGCCAGAGCAAAACCCACTCTCAGACTCAAGAAATATCCTGGAACTGACACTACTGCCTGAGGTGTTTAAACTTCTGAAGATAAGAGTGGGTTTTTTAAAACTGGAAAATGTTTCGATACGAGCACTGAATATGTTATCTCAAAATCAATTAAATTTGCATCAAAATCCCTAGATGTGGTTTGAGGGACAACATCCATAATTACCTAGTTTTAAATGAAGTTCTGATTCTTGAGATTCAGGAATCTCTAGGTGTTTCCCCCCTTCACTGTTACCAGCTGCAGCCCCATGTGCATTGTAGAACACAGGGCTCGATGTTGCTGCCATCACCTGTGTGTGGGTCTCATGCTTGAGTCTGACCCGAGGTGGGTATAAAAACCCTGGACAGGAATGCCTGAGATGCCTAATCCCCAACCGAGCTGATGTGTCTGCCTGTCACAGGTCTCTCTGCACAAGTAGCACCCGGAGAAGTAATTCTCCTGCGGGCAGGAGGGACACAGGCCCCAACCTGAAGGTCCTGCACATCACCCCCATCATCTGTCAGTTCTCAGCTCCTGCCAAAGGGCAAGAGGACATGACCTCATGCACTGTCACCAAACTGCAGTCCCATACCACTCATAGCTCTCATCCCAGCCCATCTCGGGTCAGCTCCACAGGCCAGTGCTGTGGCTACAAGCCTTGGATGAGCTGTGGTCAGAGACTCTTACCAAATAATCGGAAAAACCGTCGTTCATGCGAAAACACTCTTCATAGATCAATGAGCCCACCACAAACTCCGTCAGACAGAGCCAAAACGGCTTCTCGGCCCGCTTGTTTGCCCCGTAGAGTCTCCTGATCTGGGAAGCGAGGCGGCTCGTTTCCTTCCAACAGAGAACCGGCACAGTGACCCGCGGGTCTGGGGTAGGGGGTGACACGGCTTCACCCGGAGCCCGCGGACATCCACGACAGGGAGGCCCGTCCCGGGGAGCGCAGCTCGGCTGCCTCCAGCTCTCACGGACACCGGAGCTGGGGACGCGGCCCAGACGGCAATGGGGACCGCGGGCATGCCGGGATGGAGGGGCCGGCGCCGCCGCGGGTGCGGAGCTCGGG
>NW_020799146.1:578878-588683 GCF_003259725.1 Athene cunicularia | reverse complement strand
CTCTCCGCGGGCGAGGGGGGGAGCCTCCACAGCGCCGCCGGGTCTCACGGAAGCCGCCGGCTGCTGCCCCTTGACGGTGTCTCCGTCGCCCTCGGGCGTCCCGCGCCGTTGTCAGTGGGGGGCGCGGCCCTTGGTCCCTCCGTGGAGCTGCTGCCCCGTGCTGCTCGCCCTGAGCCCCCTGAAACGCTGGGGCTTCAACCCCCAGCCCCAAATTAAGGCTGACATCTGGGTGATTCCCCCAGCCCTTCCCAAAGCGGGGTGAGTTTCCCTTTAGGCTCCCCCCAGGGTGGGGCGGCCTGGCAGACAGAGCCGTTGGGTAAAGGAGCCCCAGGGGTCCCGCAGTCAGTAACCCAAGGTCAGGGGTCCCACGCAGGGATAACAGCTGGGACCCCTTGCAGGAGGGGCAGTGTCTGTCTGTGAGGGGGATGCCCTGTGCAGAGTTCCCTGCTGGGGAAGGACCTCCCGCCTCCCTGGGACTGGGCTCCAGGCAGGTCTGGCTTTTGTAAACGCGGGCTGTGGAGAGATTCAGTATGTGGCTTCCTTGGTCTTATGTGTTTGGGTTGTTGACTCGGTTGTCTCCCCTTCTATAGGAAACTGCATTTCACCATTTATTCCACCCATTGCTGGTTGTGCAGTGTCGTTGTTGGGGTCAGTGGGATTGATGTCAGTTATGTATAATCTGACTTGTTTGTACCCCCAGCGCTCACCCATGTACTGACCTTTTTGTATCAAATACAGTCTGATTATTGGTTCATCTTTATGCTGGCTGTGTCCTTTATGCTAGGCCTGGTAACTGGCAAAATAGCTCCCCCATCCGAGGGACCCACTGAGCCTCCTCCTGTGTTGAACTGGTGCCCGTTGACCATTGCCCCGTGGCCATCCTTGCTTTCAGCGGCCCCTAAGCCACTTGCTGCACCATGTATTTTTGCACTTCATGCTGAGAAGTTTGGTTTCTGAGATAGCATTCCTGCCTGTACTTGCTTTAGAGTTTTTCTCACAGTTTTCGTAGGTGGTACCTGGATACATTTTGGTACAGCATGTACAGATTCTGCGCCTTCCTTTCAGCAGCCAGTTTAGGTGCCTCTGCTGCCATTACTGTTGTTACTCGTTGATGCTGCAGCAGTGTGTTGGCGTTTCAGGCCAGAAATCGAGTATATGTCAAGCAGAAACCCTCAGAGAATGTGTGATCCGACAGGTTTAGTGCTCATGGTTCATGGGGGATGCCGTGCAGTGATGGGGCGACTGGGGGTCATTGGCTGTTCCTGGAAGCTCCCAGACCTGATGTGGCACATGCTGGGGAGCCAGGAAGGTGCTCGAGGTGCCCTGCAAGCCGGGCACCAGACACCCCAGCTCTGCTGCCACCCCTGCACCCGCTGCCCCACCACCCTCCTGCCCGTCTGTGAGGTGCAGCTGCTTTTGAAAAGCCCTTCAAGACCCAGCTCAAGAGCTAATGAGGCCTGTATTATGGATGCTGCAAGACCACAACTTCTTACAATAACGGAGCATTGCAAAGGGGGATGCAGCCTTTTCAGTACCAAACCCCCAGTGGTCCCAACATAACAATGCTCTGGGAGGCCTGATTGTGGTGCTACTGACTTCTGCAGGAGGGAAGGTGGCTTTGCCGGGAGGAAGGCTGACTGGCATTAAAAAAAGGCCTTCAATTTATAATTTGTGCTCCTTTGTTGAAGGACATCTGTTAGTGCACGGGTGGATGTCTGTGTGATGTTGTTGAGTGCAGATGGGTGGAAACACCTTTTAAACTCGGGCAATGCCGCAATTCAGCATTGGTGCAGATGAGGTGATCCGTGGCTGGTGAGGACTGAGAGGAGCAGAGCTGTGGCTGCTGCTGAGATGGTTGGTGCAGAGGACAGGGAGAAGAGGAGGTGATGCTTGCCAGGTCCCCACACAACAGTTTAGGGCTGCAGCCAGAGATTGGTTTAAGCTCAGCGGGCAACTGAGCACCAAGCAGCCGTTCACTCTCCACTCCCCACTCAGCACTGGGAAGGAGAAAATAAAATAAAAGGTTCAGGAATCGAGATAAGGACAGAGAGGGATGGCTCACCCATTATGGTCACAGGCAACAGACAGACTTGTTAGGGGAAGAAAAAGAAATCAATTTAATTTGAACACTAACAACAACGCTTGACAGACAGAGCAGGACAGGGAGAAGCGTTACCAGGTCTTGAAAACACCTTCCCCCACCCCTCCCCTCCTCCTCGGCTCAGGTCTGCTCCCCATTTCTCTCCCTCCATCTCCGCCGATGGGCAGGAGATGGGGGTTGTGGTCAGTCCCACCGCTCCTTCCTCCTTGTGGTGGGGGGAACTCGTGTCATTCCTCCCCTGTTCCAGTGCAGTCCCCTGCTCACAGGAGACTCCTCCACAAATTCTTTCCAACATGAGTTCATCCCATGGGCTGCAGCTCTTCCTGAACTGCTGCAGTGTGGGTCACCCCAGAGCTGAACCACAACAGTGGGGGCTTCCTCCCACAGGGTCCTGGCCTTCTCCAGCCACTGACGCCTGCTCCAGGGTGGGTGGGCCCTCCCCCACCCTCCCCGGGCTGCAGGAGGACATCTGCTCCCCCAGTGCCCTCCATGGGCGCAGGGACAGCCTGCCTTTGCCCCACGGGCTGGGGGGGCTCTGCTCTGGCACAGCTCCCCCCCGCTTCTCCCACTGCCCTCGGGGTTTGCAGAGGCGTCTCCCTCACAGCTCCCGCTCCTCCTCCCAGGTTCCCATCTGAAATACGTTATCCCAGAGGCGCGGCCGCTGCCGCCCATCAGCTCAGCTTCGCCCAGAGGTGGCTCCAACTTGGAGCCGGGGGAGCTTCCAGAAGCTTCTCACATGGGCCACCACTGTAGCGCCTTCCCAGCTACCAAAAACCCACCACACACACAAACCCAGGGCAGAATGGGACTTGGGTTTCTTTTCCCATAGCACCAACTGTCCCACTAACGGAGAGTGGCTTCCAGCAACAGACATGCCCCCAAGTCCTGTCAGAAAGGCAGGAGTAGCTGAGGAAAAGTTCTCCCTCCCCAGGCTGCCCTGTCCTTCCAAATTACAAACTTCCCTCCCTCCTCTCTCCCCAGCTCCTGCCTCTACTGGCCTCAGGCGGACTCCGGAGGTGGCCCCGGGGGGCGTACAACACCAGAGAAGGGAGCGGAGCAGGGCCTGTTGGGCGATACCCGGTACCCAACAAGAAGGACATGCCGTACGACATCGTGGAGCTCATGGAGGAAGTGGAAGTGAAGGTAAAGGAACTCTGCTGCAACATTCTGCTGGTGGAAAGGGTCTAAAGTCTGAGCAGGTTGTACACCCTGAGAGAGTGGCTCTGGTCCATTAGGTCTAACACAGACCTGATTGGAGACTGAGGGAGCAGCACTTCTTGCAAAGCTCCTTCCAGTCTGCAGGATGGGGATTTTACTGGAAATCCTGTAGCGTGCTGATGGGATTGTATATCTGCCTGGTTCCGTGAGACTGGTGGGTCCTTTCAGGTGGCGTCTCATGCATGGATTAGCTGGAATAGTGACATGTACTTGTTTTTCTAGGAGAGCATCTGTGTTCACTTGAGGCACTATTATGAGTATTTTTAACATGTTTAATGGAGAAAAAACAAAGGAGGAGCTGTTCTGATGACAGTATTAAAAGGCTTCGGGAGTATTTCTGCTTTTGAGCTTTGTTTTTTGCTCTCCAAAGCCAAAATGGGCTATGCAGTGGCAGAACAGTAAAGCCTAATGAAGAACTAGGTGTAAGGGGAGAAAGAGGGGTTTGGGCAAGAGTTTTCTTCCCTCTGTTGTGGAGAAGGAATGCCACATAGCCCTTCCTGGTGGCCAGAATACTCCAGCAGCCACAGCTCTGTGGAAACTTCTCTCCTCCAAGACCTTCCTCTCAGGGGAGTGCTGGTCCAGCCTCCCTGTCCTTCCTGCCCCGGGGTTGAATCTACACTCTGCTACCGTGCAGCAGCCCCAGTGAAATTTGTGTAACAGAATGAGTCAGGAGACTTGATGGTAAATATGATGTACAGAGGAAGAGTCCACTCAGGTTTCTGATGCTGTGGTGCACACCCTGTGTCTCAGTGCACTGAAGGGGTCAGCAAAGATTGATGTATCCGATCCAATCAGCCGAGCAGACCTGATACCCAAACAGCACTGCTGGCATTGCCAGAGGTTCCTAAGTCATCTGAGGGGTTGTGGATGAAGAGGAAAGAGCATCCTCTTGCTTAAGGAGCAGTAAACAGATGGGTGAGACAGAAGGAAGGCTCAGGCAGGTATGTGTCAGTGGAGGGAGGTTGCCAGAGGGGTCTGTGACACCTGGGCTGCTTTCCTTTCCCATAAACACCCCGAGGAACAGTAGCCGGCAAGGTGATGGGGCCTGCGGGTGGTTCCCACATCACCCAGAGCCCAGCCTGGTCAGAGCTGCCATGGGCAGCTGTGCGCCACAGATGAAGCCCTGCTGAGAAATACCAACCGCGGGGAGCCGGGCGCAGGTGTGCTGAGCCTCCACGTGAGAGGCAGCGAGCAGTGCTCCAGGGAAGGAGCCTCGACACTGCCAGGGTGGCTGGGCATCTGTGGGTGTGGGAGCAGGGCAGGGAGAGCAGAGCCAGTCTGTGCATCCACCATGTGCCGGCACCGCAGACAGCCTCGGCCAGGCCTGTGTCCTGGTGTCGGCTGGGACTGAGCTGATAAACAGGACTGTGTTTTGGATTCATCATGGGACTTGGCATGAGAAGGATGCTGGTAACACACTGATGGTGTGTGGTCATTACCGCTGTGGCTGAAGTGAACATGGCAAATAGTCACGTGATGAAACTGCAGCAACACCTAGTTAAGAACCACATTGTTAGGTATTCAGTCATATGTATAAATGGGCTCCAAGGGCAGGAGAATGCGTCTCCAGAGATGCCTCAGCACTGCTGCACTAACAAACTGTTCCCTCAGCCTAGTGCATGAATGTTGCCCCCTGTGCTCTGTGTTGTTACAATTCCTGACTTTGTTTTCTTTTCCCTTGAACAGACTGGATTTCTGCCCAATGTGTTCAAAGCCATGTCTCACCGACCCGCTGAATTCAGAGCTTTCTTTGCTTATTACAATGCCATTATGAACAAAGATACAGGTAAACCATAAACAACCTCAGAATTGCCCTTCCTGCTCTAGATGCGACATTTCCGACATCCTCAGATGTATTGCTCGCTGTGCCTCCTTCCTGCCCCAGTAACATCTGGCAGCAGCTGGAACTGCCCAGCTGCTTCTGCCTGTACTGCGTACAGCTTCATACTCTTTAGCCAGTGGTTAAAAGTACCTCTCAATCCAAGCTCTGCTGCCTCGCTGCACTGTGCTCTGTGTCGCAGCGGAGAAAGGACAGTCTGGTGCCTAAGGGAGGGTGAGCTGGGAGCTGAGTGTGCTGGCAGGGCAGGGGCAGCAGGGCAGGTCTGGCAGTAGTCAGCAGGGCCAGCCAGCAGTTCTGATTTCCCAGGCAAGTCCGTGGGGATGAGGCAGAGCTGAGACCAAGCAGGAAAGTTGGCCTGGGCGTCAGTCAGGTTCCAGACCAGCAGTGTTACGCAGGCAGGCACCACAGCTGCTGCGTGGGCTCGCAGCCCCGGGCTCGCAGCCCCGGGCCCAGCACAGAACGGCTCCTGGGGTGGGGCTGAGCCCCCTGCAGCTCTTCCTTCACAACAGCTCTTGGCCCACCAGCAGCATGCAGAACCTGTGTGAGAGAGGCTGAGCCCCTGGCACCCACAGTGGGGACTCAGAACACGGGGCATCTGCAGCAGGCAGCAGCAGGCAGGGCAGTGAGGTGCTGGCTGTGCCCTGGGGTGCCTCTGGGTGCCTGGCGGGGAGGCCAGGGCTGGCTGCAGCCAGGCTGCTGGGCTGGGCCTTGTGGAACTCTGCATGGCGCCTTCAAGGAAACACACTTTGAGGACTGCCTACTCCTCCCTCCCTCCAGCTCTCTGTCGTACAGGGCACTGAGGGGCCCATTTTCATTGCTTTTGCTCTGAAGGAACATTAGAAAACCCCAGGTTTTTTTAAAAGAAGCTGGTGTGTCTAGACTGCTCCTCCTGCTCATGGGAGATGAGGGCTCAGGAGGGGTGTTCCAGCAGTTGTGGGGGCAGTGAGGAGTGCGGCCTTATGCATTTCTCACATGCAGTCTCTGTGAAGCTTTCTGCTTGTGCTGCTGGTGTGAAGCCTTGCCACTAGCTGTACCAGGGTCTGGTTTTCCCTTCTCATTTACATGCTTCCTTTTTGTTTGACTTGACAAGTAGGGCTGTTTTGCATCCCACACTCTTCAGCATCTCTGCTGCAGTATCATGGTGTTGCTGCCTTCTGGTGCTGAACAAGGGTGAGAAGGCCTTTCCCCCTGACTCCTCTTTGCCCAGAAGGTTTTAGTAGTGTCTTTAATGCTCTTAGAAGACACTGGGTTTAAGAAAATATTTTCAGAATCAGTAAAGCAGTAGCTTTTGGGAGGAGGAGGAAGAGGGGCCCTGACCTTCCATGTGAAGTGTAGTTTTGAAAAAACGCTGCTGCTAATTATCTTAAAAATGGCAAAGAGTATGAGTGCTGATACACAGCCAGGTAAGTTCCTCAGATCCTGTGCACAGCCCTGTTGTGAAGCTGTTTGTGAACATGAAGAGGATTGATTCTGAGTATAGCAAAGCACGGCTGCCTTTTCCACAGCTGCTTTAGAGCAGTCACAGGGACAGACACCCTGTAGAAGTTACAGTTTGTCTGTCTGGTAGTCACAGAATCACAGAATCATCTAGGTTGGAAAGGACCCTGGAGATCATCTAGTCCAACCATTCACTTAGCACAGTTCCCACCTATAGCATATCCTTAAGCTCTAAATCGACCCTATTCTTGAACACCTCCAGGGATGAGGACTCCACCACCTCCCTGGGCAGCCCATTCCAATGCCTAACAACCCGTTCTGTAAAGAAATACTTCCTAATATCTGGTCTGAACTTTCCCTGGCGCAACTGGAGGCCATTCCCTCTTGTCCTGTCGCTTTCTACTAGGATAAAGAGGCTCAAACCCAGCTCTCTGCAGCTTCCTTTCAGGTAGTTGTAGAGGGTGATAAGATCTCCCCTCAGCCTCCTCTTCTCCAGACTAAACAATCCCAGTTCCCTCAGCGGTTCCTCATAGGACATGTGTTCCAGACCCTGCACCAGCTTTGTGGCCCTTCTCTGGACATGTTCAAGTAACTCTGAGTCCTTTTTGTAGTGAGGGGCCCAAAACTGAACACAGTAATCAAGGTGCGGCCTCACCAGCACCAAGTACAGGGGCAAGATCCCTTCCCTGTCCCTGTTGGCCACGCTATTGCTGACACAAGCCAGGATGCCATTGGCCTTCTTGGCCACCTGGGCACACTGCCGGTTCATATTCAGCCGGCTGTCAATCAACACCCCCATGTCCCTTTCTGACTGGCAGCTCTCCAGCCACTCCTCCCCAGGCCTGTAGCCCTGCTGGGGGTTGTTGTGGCCCAAGGGCAGCACCTAGCATTCACTCTCAGTGAAATTCCCCCAGTTGGCCTCAGCCTGTCCAGGTCTCTCCGCAGAACCTCCCCACCCTCAAGCAGACCAACACTCCCACCCAGCTGGGTGTCATCTGCAAACTGACTGAGTGTGCCCTCGATCCCCTCGTCTGGATCATCAATAAAGATGTTAAACATAAACAAGAGTGGCCCCAACACCCAGCCCTGGGGGACAGCACTCGTGACCCGTCACCAACTGGATTTAACTCTGTTTACCACAACTCTCTGGGCCCGGTCGTCCAGCCAGTTTTTTAACCAGCAAAGTGTGCGATTATCCAAACCTCGAGCAGCCATTTTTGCCAGGAGAATGCTGTGGGGAAACGGTGTCAAAAGCCTTGCTAAAGTCAGGGTAAATTACATCCGCAGCCTTTCCCTCATCCAATAAGCAGGTCACCCTGTTGTAGAAGGAGATCAGGTTTGTCAGGCAGGACTTGACTTTCATAAACCTATGCTGACTGGGCCTGAGCATCTGGTTGTCCCACATGGGTTTTGTGATGGTACTCAGGATGAGCTGCTCCATCAGCTTCCTGGGCACTGAAGTCAAGCTGACAGGCCTGTAATTTCCCATATCCTCCTTCTGACCCTTCTTATAGATGGGCATCACATTGGCCAATTTCCAATCTGTCAGGACCTCCCCAGTCAGCCAGGACTGCTGGAAAATGATAGAAAGTGGCCTGGTGAGCACCTACCCAGCTCCTTCAGCACCCTCGGGTGTATCCCATCCAGTCCCACAGACTGGTGTGTGTCTGTGTGATGCAGTAGGGCACTGACTGTCTCCTGGATTGCAGGGGGGTCGTTCTCCCAGTCTCTTCTGGCTGAGGAGGCTGGATTCCCTCAGTACAACTAGTCCTGTTATTAAAGACTGAGGCAAAGAAGGCATTAAGCACCTCAGCCTTCTCCTCATCACTTGTTACCGTATTTCCTCCTGCATCTAGCAGGGGATGGAGACTATCCCTGGACTTCCTTTTGTTTCTTTGGACAGCCTGTCCCAGTGTCTCACCACCCTCGCCATAAAACATTTTCTCCTTACATCTGATGTAAACCTGCCATCCTTCAGTTTCAAACTACTGCCCCTTGTCGTGTCACCCAGGAGGTCTGGTCGTGGTGTCTCTATGAGCGTTCTCTGGAGCCCTGTCTCCTGGGCTGTGCTGCTGGCCGCCTGTACCCTGAGCCCTCCCCTCCCTGTTTCCCCAGCGATAGTGCTATGCTGGATATTTTTGATAGCAAAGCGTGCCAAATCTTTTGCTGTCCCTGTAGGGCGTCTCAGCAAGGCAGACAAAGAGCTCATAATTGTGGCTACGAGTGCTGTGAACAGGTGTCCCTACTGTGTGGTCGCACACGGAGCACTTCACCGGATATATTCCAAGCAGCCAGCGCTGGCTGACCAGGTCAGTGGGACTACAGCAGCGTGTGCCTCGCCTCCTTCGCACAGTCCTTTGGGAGGTGGGAACGGCCCTTTTGCTTTTCCACCTGAAGTTTTATCTTAAATCTGTGTGGTTCCCAGCAATCCTGACGTGTCCAGGGCCCTCACCGAGTTCCTGGCTTAGCAGGTCTTTTGGCGAGCTGCCGGAGCACTGGCCAGCGGGGGTAGAGCTTCGAGGTGGGGATCTGCACGCCCTCATCCCCTTTTCCAGCAAGGTGCGGGACGGGACGGTTCTACAGAACATTCATCCTGCTGCCCACGTTCTTTGCTGTGTTAATCTGGTCTGCGGAGGAACTCGCGGCGGGGAGCAGCAGCACCCTGCGGGTGTCGGGTCCTGTTTCAAGAGCTCCCCCAGAGCTCGGTAAACCCGCCACGGTGCCCGGGATGGGGAGGATGTGGAGTGGCCGGGTGGGTGTTTTGTGCAGAGGAGGCGGTCAGCCGTGCGGGCTGCGGCTGACCCTCCGCTGGTTTGTGCCGCCCTACAGGTGATCGTCAACTGGAAGCTAGCGGACCTGAGCGACAGGGACCTGGCGATGCTGGAGTTCGCTCTTGCGGTGTGTCGAGCTGACGACATCACCGAGGAGCACTTCCGGAAGCTGGAGAGGCACGGCTTCGACCGCGAGGACGCCTGGGACATCGGCATGATCTCGGCGTTCTTTGCTATGTCGAACCGCATCGCCCACTTCGTCGGCCTGCGCCCCAACCGGGAGTTCTACGCGATGGGCAGGACGGCGCGGGGGGGTCGGGAGGGGGAGGCGGAGGGCGCCTGACGCTGCTCGCTGGCGCCTGCGCGCCCGAAAGATCCATCGAGCTCTTGAATCCGGCTGCTGCGCTGTGCCTGGGCGCGGGGGGGGAAGAGTTAAGG
>NW_020799146.1:559602-578828 GCF_003259725.1 Athene cunicularia | reverse complement strand
GGTCAGACGGGGCCGCGGGTCCCGCCCCGCCGCGGTGTGAACCCCTCGGGGGCGTTCGACTCCCAGACAGCGGCGGAGCGGGCTCCCCCGGGCCGGGCGGGCTTCCTCCTCGCTTTCCGCGGTGGCGGGGGGGCGATGCACTGGGGCACAGGGCTGGGAACGCGGTGCGGGAGCCGCTTCTTCGGCTGGCTGAAAGCGTTGATGTCAGGTGTCCTCCGAGAGCCGAGCTCCTCTTCGAAACGCGATACTTACTTATTTATTCATGAGTCGTTCTGTGAATTTTGTGGGCCTGCAGGGCCAGGTGAGTTCAGAGGTGTGCGGCGGTGCCCATGTGTAATAGTGCGGACAAAAGTGAGTGGCAGCTGGACTCCAGGATTAAAGAAGTCCCAACACCACCTTAAACCTGAGTGAATTCAATTCGGGGTTAACTGTGTATTTGCATATTACGCTGTGCTTGTAGGTGGAGCCTTCGTGGTGGACGGACCCTGCATCCCAGGTTGGTTTCAAGTTTGGATAGTCAGGATGGGAATCTCATTGCCCTGGATGCCTAATCAGCTTTTCTATTTTCAGTGAGCTTTCATCAGAACAGAGTTTTGTGAACACCTGAACTCATGACGGTTTTGCTGTGGTTGTGCTGTAAAGCCAAGTTTCAACTCCTCCTTTGTTCCTCTGTTTTTTGAAGAGGACAGAGTTGAGCTCCAGAGGCCATGAAAACCATTCTTTGGTAATTTTACCTGTAGTCCCTGTCCAAGTGTGCTTAAGGTTCCCAGGGCACAGGGAACCTGTATGTGGTGCTGTGAAGGGGCCCTGTGGGATTGTTCTGCTGGTTTAGTCACAGCATCTAAACTGGAAAAATACCTGCACATGGATGTTCTGTACCAGTGTAGAAAATGTCACTGTGACAGCAGTACAACTGGGCTGTGGTTTAAGATTATTGGTGAAAGTTTCTGGCAAAAGGTGTAATGTAATCCTCCAGCCTCCCTTGAGGCTGGTGCTTCTGAGGCTGCACAGTTTGCTAAACCAGGGACCTTCCCTCTCTGAAAACGAGCCCAGCAGAGAGTTTCTCATGCTGAAGGGAGCGTCCACGAGCCTGGTGTTTGGTGTGGCTGCAGTGCTTGGCCCAGCAGACCACGGATGGTGTTGGGCGTAGGTTGGGACCACAGCACTAAACCTTGGTTGCCTTAATAGCAAAGGAGACAGCCCAAATCTTGCTCACTTCTGCTGGTTAGGCTCAGCTTAGAGCAGTCACAGACCTGCCCTGACCCATGCTGGACAGACCTATCCTGTGCGGTGGAGACTTGTGGTCTCTCTGCAGCCTCTCTTGAGGGAACCGACCACAGTTAGTGATGCTGCCTCCCTGTTCCTCGACCCTTCTGCCTGCTTCTGGCCCCTTAAAGCGCTATTCTGGGGTGCCAACAGGGACCCGGCCTCAGGGCTGTGTGTGAGGTCGGGGTAGCCCATGGGGAGCTGCTCCTTCGGGGCTCCTTGAGCAGGGCAGGGGGCACTGAGACAGGCCACACTCTTGCCATCGTGCTGCTGTACTGGTCAGAGTTCTGGCAGCGTTGGGGGAACTTCTGAGCTTTCCTGCAGGTCAGCTTCACTAATCTAGCAGGCCAGACTCCACTGTTGCATCATTATACTCAGTCAGACCTTTTCAGCCTACACGAACCCAGTGAATGACAGTACCCTAGGAGGGGCTGGTGTGGAGCTGGACAGCCTGCCCCGGCTGTGGACAGCTGAGCTTTTCTGTGCTTGCTGGGACCCCTGTGAACTCTGTAGAGATCTCATTCACAAATAATGTGTATCCTGGACAAGGCCTTTAATTATTTATTTTTTTTTCCCTCCAAGAAAAGCTGTAAATGGGTGCAGGGAGGTCTTCATGTAGGGAAGAAAAAGTTCTTTTTTGAAAGGGGTTAGCATACTTGAAATGGTAGTTCTTGGCATTAGTGCTGGTTTTGACAAGTGAATTGAGTGATACAGTAAGATACTAGATCTTGCCCCAGACTCAGTGTAGTAGCAGTAGCCTCTTTTCAAGTCTACTGTGAAATTACTCTCAAAAAACATGAATAACAGTCAGGCATGTTCCCAGGCTGAGTCTCTGCCAATGCCCAGTTTAGGCTGGTGCCAGTGCTTTGCTGTTGCTGCCTGGGACCATCACTTCTGTACCAACATTACTGGTACTCAAAAACCTTTTGTCAGATAACTCTTTGTAGTTAATAGCATGATAGCAATTCAGTGACCTCTTGCAGGTTTAGAAAGTAAAACTTTTAAATTTAAACTTTATAAGGTTTTAGTGAAAAAATGAGTCAGCTGCAGAAAGGTATTTTAAATAAACCTTTGTATCAGTCTTATTTCTGCCTTAGCATTTACTGTCTTCATGCTATTCTGATGCAGGAAAGTGCAGGTAGTCAGCAGAGCTGCTTGAGTAGCCGGATTATTGGGGAAGGGTGCTGTCCTTTAGAGTGTGGTTTAAAACCCTGCTCCTGACTGCACAGTCTGTCATCTTTATGCCGTGTGGGGCTGGATGCCAAACTAAGTAGCCATGTGGGGAGGTGAGGAAACAGCCTGTCTTCACCCTGCAGAAGCCAGGGGTTGCACTTCGGCACCCGCTGCCTCTGAAGAGGAAGGTGAGGCTGGAGTACGTCTGTGAAGGTCTTGGGGAATATTGTCGTGGTTGATAGGGGAGGGGGGTTGTCCCCGTGTGCCGTCCTCCTGCAGGAGAGTTGGTAGAGTGGATGTAAGCTGTCCCGAGGTGCCTCTCTGCGGTGCCCAGAGGCGAGCAGTCTGCAGCAATCAGCGCAGACGGCGCTTACTTGCTCCGGGTGGCCCCTGTGAGGCCCTTGTGTTTGCATTGCTCATCGGCTGGTCGTCTGACACCCTGGAAAGCAACTACAATGTCTCGGAACCCCCGAGAAAGTGTTGCCAGTGAATGGACAGAGGGAGGCCGTGACATGGGCACAGTCATATGGGAAATCCGTGGTAGAATTTCAGAGTAGACGCCTTATCACTTACTCTGGGGTGCTGTTGTCTTTTTTTTTCCTTTTTCCTGCAACATTCAGCAGATTTCCTCACATGAACAAAGCAGTGAGCTTCATGCCAGTGCCTTGTTCTACGTTTTTCCTGGATAGGAACCACTTTCATGTACCACACTGCAGTGATGGGACAGATCACCCTCAAGTAACTTCAGAAAAAATCACTGATGTAAATACACTTAACTGTGTGATTTAAATAGTGCCATCACTGGATCTGTGAAGGATGTAGCTGTTATAAAGCAACCATGTTAAAAAACCCAAGTGACTTAAAAGATTGTGTGGTCTCTCCAGTGAGTGAACCAGCTGTGCATTAGTTGTGCCACCAGCCAGGCAGGAGAAGAGTCGTGGACTCTCAGAAAGGAGTTAGAGAACTTAACTTCTCCAGAGTAAAACAACGTGCTATTTTCTTCTACGTGTTTTGTGTACTAGGTGCTTGAGCATAGGCTATAAAAAATATCAGCACTGCTGCAGATCCTGTGTGATGTAAAGAGAAAGTCAGGCTAAGTAATGGTGAAGCTGTTCTCTTGGTCTGGGGAATGGGGGTTAGCTGGGTGTGCTCAGATGTCATTTCTTTTACTGACACAGATGTTTCTGCTTTGCTCTGCCCCCCTGCAGATCAGTGTTGACTGTTGCTTGTGAACAGACTGAAGTACTGCTTTTTGACCCAATATCTTCAAAGCACATCAAAACCCTCTCTGAAGCTCATGAAGACTGTGTGAATAACATCAGGTAGGTTGAAAGGAATATTTTGTCTTACCATAGGTGCTCATCTTACAAGTCTGTATAACACACTTTCTTGGAGAGAGTGGGTTTTGTGAAGACATTAGACTGCAGTTTGCTTTGTACCATTTTCCTTCTCTTTGGCATGGGAGCTGGGGAAAGGCAGGAGAGGGGAAGAGGAGGAGTCTGGAAGTGGTGGGGGCGTATATAATGCTGGCAGGTGGCTTTGTTGATGGAGGAGCTGCATGTTATGGGAGGGGAAGGGTGTTAAGGTATTATACCCTGTTTTAACTGGCCTTTGGAGTGTCCTGAATGAAAACAATAAATCAGAGCATAATGAGTAGTGTGTGATTTGTTTGAAGTGCGAATCTGAAACAATAGCAAGGTCAGGCATTTGTAGGAGTATGGCTTGTATTTTGAATTGTAAGAGTAATTGCCATAGTTGCATAGAAACTTCCAAACAAAGATTGACTGCTTTAAATACAGGTGTGATATAGAAAAGCTGGAAAAGTGAAATGTCTTCTGCAATTCAACTTAAACTCAGTCCTTATGGTTTAAATCCATTGCCTGTTTCTTGGGATGAAGTGGGAAACACCAAGTGCAGGAACCAAAATCATCAGTATTTTTGTTATGTAATGTTTTCCCTTTTAAATTCTGTTATTTTTAGCTGTTCTGGGTCTGAGGATAGACTTTTGACATAAGAACTTAAAGACACTTTCTAAACTTGTGGACAATATCATGGTCTCTGTTCCCTCAGATTCTCAAAGCAAATAAAAACCCAAAAAAACCCTAAACCCAAACCAAAAAGCCCTGTTGTGGTTTGAGCCCAGAAGGCAAGTGAGCACCATGGAGCTGCCCGCTCCCTCCTTCCTGCTTAGGAATAGGAAGGAAGAAATAAAATAAAAGGTTCTTGAGCTGAGATAAGGACAGAGAGGGGTGGCTCACCCATTATGGTCATAGAGAAAAGACAGACTCATTAGGGGAAGAAAAACAATTTGATTCAAACATCACTACCACTTAACAGACAGAGCGGGACAGGGAGAGCATTACCAGGTCTTGAAAATGCCTTCCCACCCCTCCCCTCTTCCATGGCTCAGCTCTGTTCCCCATTTCTCTCCCTCCGTCCTCGCAGGGGGGCAGGGGATGGGGTTGTGTCAGTCCCACCGCTCCTTTCTCCTCGGGGGAGGACTCCTCACGCTCTCCCCTGCTCCAGCGTGGGCTCCCTCCCACAGCAGACAGCCCTCCATGGACTCCTCTGACACGAGTCCTTCCCAGGGGCTGCAGCTCCTCCCGAACTGCTCCGGTGTGGGGCCCTGCCCGGGCTGCAGGAGGGCATCTGCCCCCCCGGTGCCCTCCATGGGTGCAGGGACAGCCTGCCCTCGCCCCACGGGCTGGGGGGGGCTCTGCTCTGGCACAGCTCCCCCTGCTTCTCCCACTGCCCTTGGGGTTTGCAGAGGCGTCTCCCTCACAGCTCATGCTCCTCCTCCCAGGTTCCCGTCTGAAATCCCAGAGGCGCGGCCGCTGCCGCCCATCGGCTCGGCCTTGCCCAGAGGCAGCTCTGACTCGGGGCTGGGGGAGCTTCCAGAGGTAGCCCCGTCCCCAGCTACCAAAACCCACCACACTCAAATCCCACAGAAACCCCAGGATAACTGTAGAAGCAATCTTGAGTGTTTCCCTTCAAAAGAGATAAACAAATTAGGGGTGCCACTGTCTTCACATGTTCTTCAGGTGGATTGATGTTTTTCATAAGGTGCCTGTTTGTTTAGAAAAGACTGAAGTTTTACATCAGTTGGATGTCTGTCAGAAAAGCTAAAGTAAATGCTGGGGCTAGCTGATGCAAATAGGAGATGTTGAACACACTTTACTGTAAGAAAATTGAGTTTTTCATGTCTTGCATGCCTAATTCAGTATCTGATCTATACATTCAGACCGCTCGTGCTGGGGTTTCAAGTGAGTTCCTCTGGGCCATGTTTTACAAAGAGCGTTCTGTTGCAGGCTCCTTGGCCTCTGGCTGTCTCTGTTGCAGTCAGCTGTTCTGGTCTTGAAAATATATTTCATTCCTTGGTAGAGAACAGCGTTGAAACTTCCTGCTGCTCTCTTCTCTTATTCAAAGGATCCTCTTTCTTTCCACTTTGTCTGTTTGAGGCTTTGTGTGTGTGTTCTTGGTCCTTAAACATCTTTTCTCTGAGTAACTTGATTTATATAAAAATACCAGTACTACCTCCAGCAGATGACTCTCAGATCTGCTGTAAGCACAGGTCCTTCTAAAGTCCTTCCTAGCAACATGTAATAAACTTTCTACTTTTTGTCAAAATGCTTCTTAAAGCTCTATTTTGTCTTTGTAGGATATTGGCATCTTTTTCTGTTATTCCTTCATGTACCCCTTGTAATGAAATTTGTAACAACAAAGGAACTTAACTGTGTTCTGTAATACATGGTTAGTACAGCATTGCCTGGGGTATTGTTTCTGCTTAATGAGCAGGACTCAAGGAACTGTAGCACCAGAAATTCCTTGTAATAAGCACCAAAAATAAATAGCATTACTGCTGTGGCCTCTAGCAGGTGCCTCAGAGGTCTGTGTGAACAGAGAGGCAGGCAGAGGTCCTCTCCCCATAACCTCCCAGTCGCTGGGGATTTGTGTCTAATCATCTGAAGCAGAAATTTTTTTCCACCTGAATCTTGAGCTTGCTTACTCTACCATGGCTGAGTTCCATGGCACAAATGTGTTTCAAGGAGTATTTAATAGTGGTTTTAAAACTTGCAGGCTTAGTTTGAGGCTCTCTAGCTTTTTTTGTTTTCTTAAGCAGCAACACAAGGAACAATTAACCTCCGTTTACTTCCTCTGTATCAGTTGGTTTTATATGCCTAAGTCATATGCACCTTCAGTTACATGTTTTTCAAGTGGATCCTAGTCTGTTAGGCCTTTCCCTGTATAAAAGCATATTCAATACCATTTGTATTTCTCTCTGTTTCTCCTCAAATCTGTTTGTGGTGGGTGTAGCATCCAAGATACAGGGAAATAATGGATTTGCACAGGCAAGTGGTATACTCTGTTTTACTTTTGCCCTGCAAATCTGAAATGTTGGATTCTTCCCATTGTAGTTGGTTATTCTTCATTGGAATTGTTGCTATTTTTGCATGATGTAGCCTGGTTCTAAGGCTAAAAGATAAAATGCTGTTTCTAGGGGTAACCTACCACATGTCTCTGTGTAGATTGTTCTTGCCTTAGTATTCATGTGCAGCTACTTCTGGTGTTTTTCGAATAGGTTTTATTTTCCCTTCTGTGTCAGGTAGGGCTTTTGTCCTAAATGCCTTCATCAGGCATGAATTCCAAACATAAAACAGTATGCTTTGCCTTTATGTATGTAAGGGCATGCATAAATTGCACTGGGAATGCAGTATGATAAACTTTGATCTGTGTATTGCAAACTGAATAGTTTCATCCAGTGATTTTCTCAGTGAACCAAATGACTTAATATGCTTTCAAAGTCTTGTCTTTACTTGGTGTTTTTGAAAAGTCTTTAATTTGCTTCAATAACCTCTGGACTCAATTTATTCTATTTACTATCTAGCTATGCCTCTTTAGTGCCAATTCCAGCCCCCTTGTCTGGTGGACTGTTTTTTACATTGGGTGTTCTTTTCTCCTGTAGTCACTTGAGGGTGGTCAAGCTGCCTCTAATTATACTTTAGGCAAGAGCGATTACATACATTGAATTTTGGTTGAAGACCAGAGATTATCATGATAAAAAATTGCCGCCGGAACAGGCCAAGTACTTGACCTGTTCAGTTTGTAATCCAACTCGTATGACACATAATCTTTTCCACTTTCTCACTGTCTCTCAGCATGATGTTATTGACAAGCTTGTCATCTGTAAAGGAGGCAGGAAGGCCAGACAGAAGTGCAGAACACGTGCCATGCGTGTGGAGCACTGTGCCTGTGGTGCCATTTCACACGATCCTGTGATTCAGACTCAAACCACTCAAGGCTCAAATGCACATCTGTATTGAAGGAGTCCATATGTTTGGGCAGCCTGTGCTGCTTTTGCAGCTGCTATTTCCAAAGATGATCTGAAATTCTGCCCTGAGCAATGCTCTGCACTTGCACTTTGATGTGTTGGAAAAGCCCAGCTCCCTGTGCCTGCCTCAACTCATGAGTTGTGCTGTGGGGAAAAGAAAGGCAGGACCGTGGGAGTGAAGGCCTGTGGCTCTTCGAGGGAGCTTGCTGAGACTGTCCTGGTGGTCCAAAGCCCTCTGATGCTGGAGGTCCGTGTGGCTCCTCCTGGCCCCCTGGCTGCAGTGGACAGTGCCCCTGGTGCTTTGTGGAGCTGGATGGGCTCCAAAGTGCAGGTGGGCAAATGAAACTAAGGGTCTGGAGACATGTGGACAGTGGCAGTGTTCAGATTTAAATCTAGTATGTGGTTCCAAGATAGCAATACCGTGTCTAGTGTGTGTTAATAAAGCAAGCCATGCAGTTAATCCACTGGATTAAATCATGTCAGAGAAGTGCTATTGTACATCCTGTAAAACCACGGGGCAGTTTTCAGTGTGCTGGGGCAAGCCCAGGTGTCTGTGCTAAGCCATGGCAGCCTGGCGGAGAGCAGGAGTCTCGTTGGGAAGGGCCCCTGCAGATCCCTCGCATCTAGCAGCCTCCTGGGGAGAGCCAGGCAGGGGGGCGTCTTGCATACCCCAGTCACCCCAGCGCTGCCAGTGCCAGTGCTGCCTGGGCAGGGCGCTTTGGGAAGCGGGTCCCCGCCGACGGGCTGCTGCAGGCAGGTGCTGAGCTCTGCCTCTGCCAGCAGGGTCAGGATCGGGTGGGAGCCCTCAGTCAGGGCCACGAGTAGTACAGAACCAGGTTGGGCCTTGCCAGGCCGGGCCTTGCGGAGGGGCCCGGCTGTGAGCGAGAGGAGCCTGGACACTGTATGTGTTGGCTCAGCTGGCGGGGTGTGCGCCCGAGGGGACAGGAGGGGGCTTTCAGCAGGGACAGAAAAAGCAGTCTTTGTTTTAGAACACTCCTTTGAGTGCAGGAAGCATATGTCTGCGGTGGGGAAGATTTACAGAACAGTAGAGGAAGAACAAGGGTGGATATGTGAGTAGAAATTAAGAGAGTAAAGAGCAGCATGGGCTTAACTAATTACAAGCTGGTAGAACCTCGTGTGGTCTGAAATGAAGATAGAATTGCTGTGCCTCCTGGTGCTGTCTATCCACTGCAGTGAAAGGGTATAGCAAAAATGGGAAAGATGAAAGGCAGAAATTACAAACAATCTAGGCTAGCAGAGTTGTGTTGCAGGGACCACCAAACCCTTTGGTAAGCATGTCGTGCCAGTGGTGTAAAAGCTGACCAGTCCTAGGACGTTTGTGTCTTACAAAGACTTGGTAAGTTTAGAGCTCAGTGTTGTCTGGATGGGTAACAGGTTTAGTTACTACAGGGGTTCTGTGAGCTGGTGGTTTGGTGGTTGTGTGACCTTTACATGATTTGTTAAAACAAATAAACAAAAAAAAAACCCCATAAAACAACCTTTTGCTGTGCTTCTGTGGGATTACTAGTTTGCTGCCACAGATGTACTGCTGGTTCATATCCCAACAGTAATGTTTTTCAGTGGAACTGTTCTATTGTCAAATACTCTGCTGCATGTTAATTTTTTTTGTGTGGCCACTCTATTTATTTCTGTGTTAGCTTAAATTTCCATTTAAGAATATTTAAATTAGAAAAGGCACTAAGCAACCACAGTATTTCTCTCCCATTTTCAGGTTTCTAGATAATCGCCTATTTGCAACTTGTTCTGATGACACTACAATAGCACTTTGGGATTTGAGAAAGCTGAACACAAAAGTGTGCACTTTGCACGGTCACACCAGCTGGGTTAAGAACATTGAGTACGATACCAATACAAGATTGTTAGTAACATCTGGGTTTGATGGAAATGTGATCATCTGGGACACGAACAGGTATGTGGCTGTGTTCGTGCTGTTAATGGGGCTATAGTGCATTCTTAAATACTGTGATAGTTTAACAGCCCTTATCAAGAACTCGCATCACCTTTACATGGTAATAGTCCAGTAACTAAAAAGAGAGCTGTTTTTTTTTTTTTTGCAGACCTGCCAAAATGTAGTTCTTACTTTTTGAAAAAGTTCTGTCTTTGTTGTGGTAGTGTGAAAATGTGACTTCTGCCATTTCATTAAAATCTGATTTAAGTAGGATAAGACAAACAAGGATGCTTAGCATCTTGGACTCTTTTGGCTGTTATTAGGGACTTGAGTCAAAGCTCATTGCAGCCATTGCCTGTGCTTTTTTCACTGTCCAGGTGCACAGAAGATGGATGTCCCCACAAGAAGTTTTTTCACACCCGTTTTCTTATGCGAATGAGGCTGACACCAGATTGTTCCAAAATGTTGATCTCGACCTCCTCTGGATACCTTCTCATTTTGCATGACCTTGACCTAAACAAGTCTTTAGAGGTTGGCAGCTACCCGATTTTAAGAGCTAGGAGGACTACATCAAGCTCAGGTGAATGCTTGTGGAAAGTCTGTGGCAGAGGTGTTTTATGGAATACTGTGAGCTGCCAGAGGCAGGCAGAGATGGAGACGGAAGGATCCTGCTGAGGAGCTCGTCATGGCAGCTGCTCTGTGTTTCAGGGATCACACATGTCTGTACTGCTGTGTGGTACGTTCTGACTCGGGTGAAGTGTCTAGGGTGACTTCAGCACCTGTGGAATTCTGTCCTCTTGGGTTGACAGTCTCCAGGTTTATCTCCTGTCCTTGTAACGCAGGAAACAACCCGTGTTGAGTGGGCTGCCTGTGTGTGAGCTCCGGCAGCTACGAGTGGCAGTTGTGTAGTGCTGTGGTTGCTCTTGACAGCAGACCTGGAGGAGTCACATGCTCTGAAATGTCACTGCTTGCTTCCTCCTGCTTGGCAGCAGTAACAGAGTGAATGCAGAAACTGCCATGTGGGGTGTCGGGATAGAAAGGGAGTGGCCTGGGGGGAAATTCATACCCCAGCCTTTAGCAGTGACAGTGCATCAGAAGGAAGGGATGCAGCTTGCCTCTTATTCCCAGTAGTTTGTTGTGCTGCCAGTTTATTTTGAGGCACAAACAGGATGGTACTTTTGGACTATAAACTGAGCTTTGAGAAGTGTTTTCTTAACAAGGTCCCTTACCCTCACACTTAACACTTCTAAGAAGGGTTAAGTGAGGGACGTGCATAGGTAGTGCTCTGTGCTTCCCTGTTGTGTTCACCTGCCTGATGCTGTTTGCAGACATAACGTCGTCAGGTTCCTCGTCAGGTTCACCTGGTCCTCGAGCTGTTGGTTCACCCTGTCACCAGAATGATTCAGGGCCACTGTCTGAGAAACACCTGTCACGCTCCTCACAGAGAGAAGGTAGGAAAAGATGTTAAAAAATTAAAAAATCATGGACTTTGACTCATTGTACCCAGAAGAGGTCATAGTATAATAGCAAAAAACTGCAGTTTTGTCTCCCACCTTTAAAAAAATAGTGTTGCCATGACTTCTGTTAAAGCAATAAAACACTATTGCACACCAAAGTCTGGGGATCTAATAATTTTTTTCCCAAGAAGCCTGATAAGAGCAGTAACATCTTTATATTAGTACACTAGTGTTGTTAGGTAGAGGTGCTCCATTTTTCTTGTGCTTTTTCTTTGAACAAAGTTTATGTGAATGACCTTCAGGGGGAAGAAAGAGAGAACCCTAGAGCAGAACAGAGTTGTTTTGCCTTTTGTTTTTGGTAAGGATGAGAGTATGTATCTGCAGTTTCTCCAGAAGGAGTCAGTAGCATGGAAAGAGAATATGCAAACAGGTCTTAAATGTGGGCAGAGTGTTTTGTGAAGTTCTGATTACAAACAGTCCCACCGAAATACAGAGCCGTGAAGACTGAATGATCCTGTGGTTAGCAGGCTTCCTCTGGATCTGGGATAGGCTTCCAGAGAGTCAGTGTGAACTTGGCAGATTAGTAGATACTTTGTGAATCGCGTGCAAAGTAAAAGAAATATAATGTTAAATTTTAACTGCTCATGGTTGTGAGATCTTCAGATATACTTATGAAAGGAGGAGTCTTATATGAATACCAGGGCATGATTTACCTGTGGAAAGCTGTCAAGTGCTAAGGGGGAGAAGGGAGGCAAGCTGCATAAAGCTAAGCAGAGTTTGGAAGGAATTTGGAAAGGACATCATACAAGTTTGAGAACTGTCAGTGCCTACAAAGTCTTGCAAGGCAAATCTCAAAAAAGAAGCTATTTGAAATTGGGACCGAGCCCACTGGTATTTGCGTCTGTTGTTCATATAACCTCTCTCTTGATTCATCTCCTGTGAAGGTGCAGTCTGTCCTATCAGTCAGATGCAAGTGTCACGTTTGACCTAGTTTCAGCATTAGACTGATGAGAGAGGTGAAAGTCAACAGATAGACTTCACGGAGACTTTTAACAGCTGACTTCCTCTCCTAGGTGGATCACCTAGGAATAGTTTGGAGGTCTTAACACCAGAGGTTCCTGGAGAGAGAGATCGAGGCAACTGCATTACATCACTACAGCTACATCCAAAAGGGTGGGCTACGCTTCTTCGGTGCTCAAGTAACACAGATGACCAGGAGGTAAAACAAACACGGGCTTTTGTAAAATATTTTTAGTAAGATGTATCCCTCATACAACTATACTGAAGTTTCCTTGTTAGGGGTAAATTTGAATTTGAATAAATTAGTCATTTCTGCTTACAAATTCATTAATTTTGCACTAAGATTATGAAACTATTTTTTTAATGACCTCATCTAACTTAGTATCCCACATTCAGTAGTCCTGTGGCCCATCTCTCTCACAGAATACATTTTACAGTTCACAGCCCTACTAAAACTTGTGAAATGGTAGTTGTACTGCTAAATACATGACTTAAAAATACGTACCTGCCAAAATATAGGAGGCGTGAACTTGGAAAAGACAGAGGGTTAGAGAGTTGTGTAGTGAACATGGTTTAAGTTGAGCAGAGAAGCTCCTCTGAATTCCTCAAGTGCCTTGGGGATGCTTTGACCTCCAGTGGTGCTCCTGCTGTGCTGGTGAGCAATGCTTTCCAGAGGCTGCTCCTACACTGCAGGGTAAAAAACCCTTGTGGCATGTTTCTGCATCTGCTTAAAATGGCCAGACCACAGGTCTGAGCGTGATGTACTCCAGGGATGTTTGTGTAATATCAGGTGCCTTGGCATCAGCTCTCATCCTGAAACAGTATGACTGAAATACAAAGCGGGTGTCAGATCTTCCTGGCAAAGCCATTTCAAGCCCTTACTTGAAATACGAAGTTGTAAGACCAGCTACAGCTCATCTGCGACTCACAGATTTCACTCCCCTAAATACTGCTTTAAAGAAGTAATGGCAGACTCTAAGGCCAGTGCTGGATTGTTTCCCCAGATTTTGTTGGTGAAGTGTCACACAATAGTTGCTATATGGCACTGGGACCCTGTTTTAAGACAAACAAGGTGTCTGTAGTGTGCTCAGGAATAATGAAAATGCTTCTTCATGGACTGTATACAAAAAACAAGAGCCCGCAGGTTGTGTCCAGGAGTAACTTCCAGGTTAACTCAAGTTCACTTACAACGTAAAGCCCAGCCAGAGCCTTCAGAATACCAGATGGTCCTCTTGCAAACACTGTTTTTCTTGGGTTATTTCAAAATTAGTACTGTGACAGTTGTGCAGACCACTGTTTTCAAGGCATGCAGGTTTTATATTTGTTTTCCAAACCCACAAAGAATTCTTTGAATACTTGACTAATAATAAACTGTCCAGTTAATTTGACAGCTGATATAAATTGGGGTTGGTTTGGGGTTTTGTGTTTTGGTTTTTATTTGTTTGTTTTTAAGAAAGCCACCTTTGTAATGGTAATCTCTTACAGATGTGTAGAGGACTGAATTGAAGTTTAGCAGATTTGTTAATGTTTTAAAGCTGGTTTTGTAAATTTATAATCAAGCTGCTGTATGATACAATTTTTTGAAAATACAAACATTATATTGATTTAGTTGATACTGATGATTGACCTAGTTACAGTTTGCATAGTCCTAGTGTCTGCCTTACTCTGTTCTATTAATATTCATTAGTATTGTTCCCTTTGTGTTTATTTCAGTAGAATACATAGAACAGAACTAAGAATGCTTGTTTCCTCTTGTGGCTGAAATATTTCAACACGATAGAAACTTTGTCATAGAGCTGGTTTTGCATTTGGTTTGAGATCAGATAATTAGATTACACATGAAAATCCCTGGCTGTCTCTCAAATAACATGCTGGCTGTTCGTAACATTGCTTCAAAAATCTATTTCTTTCCTGTTTCATGATCTCTTTCCTTTTGAAGTTAAGGGCACAAAGCCCAATGGTCAGTTGTAAATTACAGTAGGATGAGTTCTACTTTATTGTAGTTTTAATTTAAATGTTTACTAAATTAGAGCAGATGTCTGACCAGAGGATTAGGCTTTGCTCTTTCCAGATAAAAACTAGATTTAAAAGATTATATAGCATCCATTTAATTAAAAAAGGAGCTTTGATGCTGGACAGCTGTCTTGCTCAGACAGTTGAAGGCCGAGGAGATGCCAAGGAACTGGCCTGTTCTCAGTGTTGCGTAGCAGATGCTTATCTCGGGGCGGATGAGTGGTAGCATTGGTCATTCCTGTGTTGCTCACTTAACATGCAGCGGGAGGAGAGGAGTATTTGCAGTGTTTTGCTTTTCTTTCAGTGTTTCTTTCTCTGTCTCTCCCTTTAGTGGACTTGTGTCTATGAATTCCAGGAAGGACACACATTGCGCCCCGTCTCTCCTCGTTGTTCCCTGCGATTGACTCATTGCATTGAAGAAGCCAACGTGGGCCGGGGTTACATCAAAGAACTTTGTTTCAGCCCTGATGGTCGGATGATTTCATCCCCCCATGGCTTTGGGATCCGCTTGCTGGGGTTCGATGCACACTGCAGTGAACTTGTTGACTGTTTGCCCAAAGAAGCCAGTCCCCTGAAAGAAATCCGTTCCCTCTACTCTCACAACGACGTGGTACTAACAACCAAGTTTTCTCCAACACACTGTCAGATTGCCTCGGGGTGCCTTAGCGGACGCGTTTCTCTGTATCAGCCAAAGTTCTAGGCACATCTTGCATCAGCAGGACCTCCAAATGTTTGTGGATTTTACTTCAGTTTAGTTGAAGTGTGTTCTTTCTGAGATCTGTAGATGCAGATAAGGTCATAGTTATTCTGATCTCCGAACACGGCGGTGGAAGGTTTCCAGCCCGGCGCTGTCCGTGTCCCCATCCTGCATATGCCGCTGCGCTGCAGACGCGGCGTCTGCAGCTCTCCCAGCAGACCTCTGCTCCTGCTGATCCTGTGCCATCGAGTCATTGTTCGGGTTTGTTTGTACCATGCGTGTTGATAATTTCCTTCAGTGCAGCTTGGAAGTGGGCAGTTTGAAACAGCTGTGGAGGGGGTGAGGGTAGCAGTTCAGCCACAGCTTGCCCAGGCTCACCGGGCATGACGCCTCCTTGTCCCAGAGGAGCTAGACTTTCTCCTGTGCGCTTCCGTGGCCTTTGTGTTGCTGGAACTGCTGTACGGTGATGAGTAGATAATGAGCCGCTCTTCTATATAACGAACACAATTAGTTACTGTCACAAAAAGAAAAGAAAATTCTGTTTTTATTTGTGTATTAATTTGGTTGTTTGTGATTGGCTAGAAAAATGAGTAAATTTAATGTTTTGCTGCAGTTAAAACATCTGGTTTTCTGTGACTGCATATATTGTGTTTATTGCCAGAAGGAAGAGGTGCTGGATGGAGATGTAGCTGCATTTTTTCCTCAAAAGGAAAAAGCAGGAGTTGAATGGGAGGAGACCCTGCCCTGTCACCACTGCAGATGAACTGGGTGTTTCGTACAAGGGAGGTTCCTTGGTTGGCCTCTCTCGGGCAGCTTTGACTCCTCAGCCTCCAGGTTTCTGTTGTAGGGAGCTTTCTGCATCAGTAACACAAACCTTCATCCTGTGACTGACACTTAGCAGGGCAGACCATCTGCAGGCGTTAAGGCTATTTCCCACCTGACTCCTTTCCACACCTTGCCTGCACTGTTGTTGTGAGAGGAATTCGTCTGGGGCGTGCTGCAGTATCACCAGATAAGCCTTTTGTCACAGGTGCTGTCAGTTTGGGAGCAGGTTCAAAGCACGCCTGTCTACAGTAATATCTACTTGGGTTTGACTGAGCTTATCGTAAGATGTGAAAAACATTCATGTTCACCATTAAATCACATACAAAGTATGAATGCCAAGTTCTGCTGCTCAAGTTAATACAGCTGACCTTGTAAATGTGCAGTGATCTCTGTCTCATGCATCCCTATCAGTTTATAATATTCTCATCACTTGCATTTTTCAAGATCACTCTTCTTCAGTATTTTGCTAAGGTTTTGCTGACCAGTCATACCCAACTCGGCAGGAAACTTGAAAGCAGCTGTGATATTTTGGTGTCCAGACTCATCTCTGGCTTGACAGAGTGTGCTTTTTCAAAGTTGATTCTTATAAAGCCTTTTGCAAAAAGAAGACATCTGTGAAGATAAGAGAGCTGGAAGTATGTAAGCCTGATGATCCTTCTGTAGTTTGAATTTGTGTAGGTAACATACTCTGGGTATTGGTGGAGAAGTCATCAAAACTTCAGACTCCTCTGCATTATGAGAAAAAAAAAATCTTGCATTTTCTCTTTTGGAGAATTTCTTTAGTATCACAGAGCCTTCAATATTGGGTATTTGGTAATCTGAGGACTAGTTAATTACTTCTGCACTGGGTTTTCATCATCTCTAGCAACTGACTGCTGAAGGACTACATTCAAGTAGTCAAGTATGCACAGCTGACAGACTTCTTACAGTTTGGTAAAAGTCCTAAACTTTCTGTTCTCGTAGGTTTTAACAGAATTATTTGGTGATGGTGTCTCAGTAGAATATCATCCTAGCTGGAGGAGGAATAATAATTTCTTAATACAAACTTTAAATCCATATAAATGCCCATAATCTCCTCAGATAGCAACTCAGAGGTTGAGATGTTCCATAGAGTATCTTCTGAGCAGTTTCTTTTGTTACTTGAAACTATTGTCTTGATCTCAAAGTAGATTGAAATGATAAATGAAGAGGGATGCTGTTTCCTAAAACACTGTTTCTTAAGTTCAAAAACTTGTACTTTTTGAATGCTTTTGGAACTCTGTGAAAGGAACACAATTCATAAAAAGGTATTTTTTCACTTTATGTTAATTGGCCAAACCATGAAAAATGGGCTCTAGTTAGTGACTGAATGAAAAAAATATGCAAATGTATCTGAGACCAGTTGAAGTACATCCCTCTATTGTCACCCGGCTGCTTTTGCCTGCATGTAACAGCCTGTGAGCCTGAACCTGCTTCTGGGGCAGCCTGGATCTGTTGGCTTGTTAGCAACAGGTCAGGGGGACTTCCCTCTTGTGTGACTTAGAGCAGTGGAATGGAAGAAAACTTGAGGTACAGGGAGTTGTTAATTGGCCAAGCTGGAGGGGGGGTGTATGAGGTGTGTAACCCCAAAACAAAAGAACCCAAACCAGTAGCCACATGTGGCAGAATTTGGGTACTGTGTTCCAGACACTAATCCGGTGGAAGTGGTTAGTTTCCTGCTCCTGAAGTATTTTGATACAGAACGCAGTGTGACTCTCTGAACACTTGCCCTTCTCTGTGTTCCCCTCCATGAAAACTTGTGGCTTGGTGGTTCTGCCCCTGTCCCCATGCTGGACCACGATGGGTTTTTGCCTGAGCATGTGCCCTCCCCACTCCTAGGCTGCTGCTGCTTCATGTCGTGTTTTCCTAAACGCCATTGAAGGGACTACAGGTAACATTTTGAAAGAAATCTTGCTGTTCTCACAGCCTTGAACTGTGTTCATTTCAGAGATGAAGAAGCACCCATGAAATCAAAGCAGCTCTTGGCTGTTTGCTTGTTTGCTTTCATGGCTGGTTTTGGTTTTTCCTCGTAGAAGTTCCTTGAGCTGGTAGACTGCTTGTGACTTTTAATTCTTTCTATGCCTGTTAATATGCACTGAGTGTTACTTTTTTTAATTCTACCTCATGACACACTGTTTTTTATAAGAGTATTGTGCTGAAACATTGGAGGCTTTTCTGTATAAAGAACTATTACTCCAAAGCAAAACCTGTCACCACCCCTAGACACCTCCCGCACAGCACAACGCCAGGAGCTGTGGGGGCCCTGCCCGTGGGCAGGATGTGGCTGGGGCACAGCATGGCGTTCGGTGACAACGCTGATGCTTTTGTAGTGTATCCAGCAGGTGCCCACAAGAATGGATTCTGTCCGGGTGTGATGTAGAAATGTTACTTAGTTCTTCTGATTGCATTTGTAGTAAGTTTGAATAAGTAGGTAATCTCAGATTTTGGTCATTTGATGACTTGTTTCAATACTTGGAAATTATTAATCTGTTTTACCTGTGAAGTTCACATAACACTTACTGAAACACTAATCAATAGTTTAACTGATAGGCCTTGCAGTTGCATCTTGGTGGAAGGAGTGATTTTCAGATGTCTTTTTGAATAATATAACCTTGCCTTATTGAATTAATGAAGTAATTTGTTGGTGAGCTTTGGGTTATTTCTAGATAGTAAAAAAAAAAAAAAAAAAGGGTTTATCTTACTGTTATGTTTCAAAAGATGAATTTTTAACCTTCCAGAACCTATACACTGTCTGAAACAAGTACAGGAAAATGTTTCAAATGGTAGATGAAAACTATGCTAACAGCAAAGTGTGGCAGTGGCTTATACCAGAGGTTTCTTTAATCTGGTTTACTTTTGACCACTCAAATGTTGCATCACTTGATAAATGTCACAGTACTTCTACTGAAGATAAAGGTCTCCATTTGATTGTAAAGCATGCAGTATGTTTTTTAAATGCATGGTTTCGTATTCATTAACTTCTGGAGTAAAGGAATTCCTCCATTCACAGCATGGCTGATCAGCAGAAGCCGATAAACTGCCTAATTGAGATCTCCGTAGGAATGTCAACGTATAGCAGTGTCTACAGGAACCAAACTAGTGTTTGGAGCTAGTAATCCTCTTGTAATAGTCCAGTGACTGTATGTTGTGGGAGTAAATTCATTTTCTGAGTATTCCATTAGGTCAGTCTTTAAATCACTGCAGCGCTGTTAGTTGTCTATTTGTGAGGAGAGAAACTATTACTGGGACTGTATGAGGACATTCATGTGTATGTACCTTCTGTGTGGGGTGTGTGTGTGTTTCAGTATATACACAGCCACGGGGCATCAGTCCACTTGTCAAACATGGGTATTTCAGGGAAAAATGTGACCTCCAAACAGAACTATTGGGGATAGGAAGAAAAGCACAGTGGTAGAGACAGACAGACACATGTTGGTTTGCACTCTTGGTTTGATTGCCTACTACCAGAATTGGAATGTAAACATCAGGTTTTTCTGGGGACTGGGGGGTGGGTGGGTT
>NW_020799146.1:557370-559552 GCF_003259725.1 Athene cunicularia | reverse complement strand
GGGGGGGTTTGTTGGTGTGGGTTTTTTTAATTTGGGTAACACTGATGTGGAGAAGGTCTTGATACCATTAAATCTTGGGTCTGTTGCTCTACAAAATGTGAACTCTTAGAAAAAAGAAATACACTTGCCAAATGAGAGCTTTTAAAAAAATCTAGTTTACAAGATTCTAAAAAGTTGGAGTAAGAGAAAAAAGTCAACAGCCCATAATATTTTTGTCCTGCAGGAAGAAGAAACTTCTCATTTCCTGATCTTAGTCAAAGGTGCATTTTCTTAAGCACTAAGTATCTTCAGTTAAATATAAGGTTTTTAATACAAGAACAAATTGTGCATGTAGACTATTTTGAAATACCTGAGATTTCCTAGTAAAAATTGCAGCCTTTTAATACTGCATAGGTAGTGTCAGAACTGCTCTGAAAATATTGTACTTACAGCCGTACAGTAACTTACTATTTGTGGACAGTTTCTCTTGCTTGCATAATAAATTAAACATTTAATAATTCAATGAATTAAAATCTATTTTCATGTATTTATCTTACACTGAGCTGTGTTCTGTAATGCTCACTGGTTCCTGTCTACTCCCTCTCAACTAACAGGAGAAAAAAAAAAAAAATCAGTTCCCCGAGCAGAATGACCACTGCCGGACAGGGTCTCTCTTTCCGCTTTCCTCATCCTTGTTGCTGCCCTGCGGCCCCCGGCCTGGGCCGGGGAGCAGCTCAGCCCGGAGGCCTAAAGAGCAGGACCCTGGTTGGGACCAGTCTGATAATTACAAACTGAGTGTAATTAACTATTCCCCTGCCTGAGATGGTATCTGTGGGGTAGGAACTCCTTTTTTTCAAACGGCAAACCCTCGGAGGCAGCGCTGGTGTTCCCACAGTGGTGTGCAGGCACCTGCCTGCCCACAGCCCATGGCCTGAAACTGGGAAGGATCCCGTGGGCTCTGCCGCAAGCATCCATGTCCGGGGCTTGAGGGGGGCAGGTGGGCGATGCCAGGAGTGATGCTGCCCCCTCAGTGGTTTGAGCTCCCATGAAGTCGCCAACCCCAGTTCTGCCCCCGCGTCACCTGAAGGACAGAGGGGTGTCAGGCAGGACGAGTTGGGGTGCTGCACCCGCTGTGCCTGTTGTGGTGTTGTCAGCCGTTGTGTTTCCTGTAAGCAAGGAACAACACACGCAGGAACAACAGGCAGTGGGGCTTAAAGAGGGGGCAGAGGGATATAAGCAAAGCAGCTGAGTCAACAAGCACACTTTGTTGCCCAGGCTTTACTGTAAGCTACTGCTGCAGTTCCCGAGTGTGTCACAGATCCAGCTCTAATGCTTTTCTATCAAGTTTTCCTGAAAATGAGATGATGAGTCAAAGTTTGACTCTGAACCTTTTACCTATACAACAGCCTTGCACAGACCACCAGTTAAACTGTGCCCTGCCAGAAAATAACATGCTGTATATCCAGTTTACCTACCTGAACACTGCAGAAATGCTGCTTGGGCTTTGCAGCGCTTGTGGCTTTCTCTTTCCCCCTCATTACACACTGTAATAAATGAGGGGAAGGCTGTCCTGCATTGTTAGAGCTGCGATGGCATTAGTTTCTACGAGAAAAGCCTGACTGGACTGTCACAGCCTGACTGACCTGACATTTGTTTCTCACAGCTGTTGCTGGAGCGTTTTCCATCCCCACTACTTTCTCAGAGCTGTTGCCTTTGTGTGTGTTTTCTTACCCATGCAAAGGTTGGCGTTCTCCCCACCCCAGCTTCAAACAGCCAAGAACTGGCCAGGCTTGATTACCTGATTAGCATAAAACAGGTATACAGGGGTCTCTGCAGTAGCGCTATGCCTCAGGCCCCACAGGGCAGTGTTTTGCAGCCTTGTCCTCCTTTGTGAGGTCACGACCCAAAAGTCAGGGCCTATCGGTCCTTTTCTCGGCAGCACCCGGTTACTGTTGGTGGAACTCCCCGTCCCTTCGATCGCTGCAGCCCCCCAGGAAGAGCCGCCGAGGCACCGGCAATAATTTCTGACGTTCTGCCGCAGAGGCTGGTCCAACCTCCCGGTCGGGCCCAGCCGTTTGTGACCGCAGCCACTGCAGCGCGGCCCCGCCGGCGCTCGGGGCAGGGTCCCGGCCTGGTGGCAACGCGACCGCGGGACGCAGCAGCAGAGCAGGGACCCCGCTCCGGGCCGGCGAGGGGGCAGGGG
>NW_020799146.1:553430-557320 GCF_003259725.1 Athene cunicularia | reverse complement strand
CGTAGCGGCGCTGCGCTCACGGGACGCGGCGGCGTGAACTCAGACCGGGGCTGGCGACTGAGGCGGCGCCGTGGGGCGGCAGCGCCGAGCAGGGCCGAGTCCACCGCAACGCCCGGGCCTCGCTCCCGCCTCACACAGGAACCTCCCCGGAGCCCCCGCACTGATTATCTGCCTTCCTTCCCCCAGAACACCCGTCATTTGTACCGCTGCTCCGACGGAGCACTAAAACTGTTGGGTAAAGGCAAAGACACCACCCGAGCGCGGCTCCAGCGAGGCAGCGCCACAGCGCGCCCTCGAGCCGCGTATGCAGAGACGGCACCAGGCCGCCGCCGTTACAACTTTTTCTTTTGGCTACAGTAACCCCACTCCGTGACAGACTCATGTTGCACTCTTACCCTCAACGCTTCAAGTTTCCTAACACTGCAGACACAGAGGACATCTTCCATGCAGAAACAGGATGCAAATTTTTTTATTCCATCAAGGAGTGATTACAAAAAACAGTACACTGGTAAAAATCAGAATCTGCCAGTAACAAACATTCAGTAAACATTTTATTTAAATGCAGATAATCACAACATTTGGATACAAGAATGCTCAGTTGTGCCTGGCCATTTTGACTGTGAGGCTGGGGACTATGCCATGATTGTACACACTGATCAGAATCAGTATTTGAGGACAGCTCAGCAAATGGAAGACTCAAATCAGAAAGAAAGTAATAGCCACTCCAAAACTTCTGAAAAGTCCAATTCAGACCAGTTTCTGAAAGCCTTTCTGATCCCCATCATCCGAAAGGTTTTGTTTTACACATATAGTTTCATAAAATAAAAGGCCCTCAGAAGAATCAAATGCTTTTCGTTAAGACCCTCACCTGCTTTATGGGCACACTTGCTCTGTCCCTTCTCTAAGGCCTGAAGTCTTGCATCTCTCAACTCTCAACACACAATACTTCATGTTTCTGTAAGTCTTTTTCAATATTCACCTACAGAAGCTCTTATAAATGTGTCTCCGAACAGCGCCTGTGTCCTGCCTTCAGCAGCTGCTCAGGTTATCTTTGGCTGTCATCTCCGCTGTGCTCAGGGACCGATGCCCAGAATCCCCTGCCAGTGCAATGCACGGTTCTGGCTGAACTGCTGAGAGTACACATCAAGCAGGCAAAACGCAGGCAAAAGTATCTTGTTGTGATCCATTATTCCACAGCCCAAATGAAACAGGAGTAACTTGCAAAACATAGGACAGCTTGGCACAAAAGAGCTGTCTGTGAGCTGCTCTCAGACCTGCAGGAAGCTGAACTATTTCCTGAGTGCTAGGGAAAGGGCCATTGTCTCTCGGGTCTCACAGCTGTAAGCAACAGAAAAAGCAGCAATGCAAAAAGCCAAAAAAACCCAGAACCAACGCCATGTTTACAAGCAGAAGGATTTTTAACAAGGAAGGACACTTTAAAGCTTTAGTAAATTTGCTGTTTCATTCCTCCCACTTTTCCCTTTTCAGGTGAAGGCACACGTACACACACAGATCCCACCTGGAGCAGCAGCAGCCAGCAGGAAGGTGAATGCTCGGTAACCGTCCTTACACCACTGAACAAATGTTCATCTTAAAGCCAAGCATGGAAACGGCTGGCAGAAGAGTTTGCGTAGGCTTAGCTTAAGCTTGAAGTTCTAAACTTCAGTCATCCTCATGTGGATCTGTCCTTTTAGCTTTAAACAGTAAGGAGTACTTCGGACTCTAAAACATTGGAAAATGTAGTTCTTAAATTGAGACTTTGAAGTTTATCGGGCAAAGGAATCAATTTTCATCAGCCCCTCCTTGATTTTCATGCTCAACAACGTGGACAGTGGAGCACGTTCCATCACAGAGCATTAAGAAATTTGGGGAGTGATAGAGACTAAGCTGCTGGACTAATAGAAGTCTTTTCTTTTTTTTAACCCTTGTATTTGTCTAGTAGCTCCATTATGGGTAAACTCACCTGCCAGCAAATAAATACTTCAAAAAGTTCATTTTAATTGCACCAAGTTTTAGATGCATCACCACTCATCCCATAAATATTGAATGCCAGGACTAATTACCTTACAGACTACGCAGGCACTGCTCCCTGGGACTAAGTGACATCATATGTGTCGACACCCAAATGGGCAGCAGAGCTGAAGGAAGAGGGTAGTTTTCACAACAGCTTGAGCAAGAACTCATAGGTTGCATTGATTATGCCCCAGGACAGGACAGAACGGTGGTAATTCAGATGGGCTCCTCTGAAAAGGTGGATCAATTTCCTATCACGTTCCAGCCAGATCTTCACAAAAACTTCTGAGAAGGACTGGAATTCACCACCAATTTGAGCCTGCATGCGAGTTTTTACAACATTCACTGGGAAAAACAAGAAGCCCAGCATGGCGCCCAGCAGCCCTCCGCAGATGAAGTCGTTAACCAGGTGAGCGCTGTAGGACGTGGCCTCAGGCAGACACTGTTTGATGGGCCCCCGCAGGCCAAAGAAGAGCGCGTTACTGGGTCCATTCCGGAGCAGAATTGGCACCAAACCCCGATAATACTCTCTCATCCCATAGACTTTCAGTACCTTGAAAGCCTGGTAAGTGTTTGTAAATCTATCGTGGTGTTTGTAGTCCTGAAGCAGAGTCTGAACTCGCTCGAAAGGCGTGAGAACAGCCTCCGTGGTCCCCGCCAGCACAGCGGCCATGCTGCGGGTGAGGAGCTCGGGGGCACTTGTGTGGCTGTGGAGCAGCGAGGAGAAATCCTCGTACAAGCCGAACATCAGAGCCAGTGTTGTCGTTTTCTGCATTAGCGGAGGAAGGATGCCCCGGTAGAGGTTTCTAATTCCATCCTTCTGCAGCTGCAGCACCGCATCCTTTGTCTTCAGACCGTACAGCTGCTGCCGAAAGAGGACCTTCTGGATAGGAAAGGTGACGGCGATATTTGTGAAGGCCGCACAGTAGCCACAAAGATAATGTTTGCCAGAGGTAGCTGTTAGGTCATTGCTTAGATGTTCCTTTGAATTCGTTGGGGCAGAACCTTCTGAATCCATCATACTGTTTGTCTTATACAGCATGCCTCAGTTCTCCTTCCCTACATCACAAAAAGAAAAGAACGAATGTGAGCAGAGCTGCAGGTAACCCTGCAGCTTTTTTCACACTAGTGGATCACTCAAGCAGCACCTGGTACCTTAGATCTGAGGGGAGCCCAGAAAACTTGAAGGAGAAAAGCAACAAATGTCAGGTCTGACGGACGCTGCGCTCGCTCTGTTCAAGTCCCAGAGAGCTGAAAAAGCGGCAGTCGATCACTTCTGTACACGTTAAAGTTAAAATAGAAATAAATCGGGAAGGAAATTGAGGTATGCACTCCTCAGGTGCTACATGGCATCTGACACGTTCTATTTCCCAGTTCGCTGTGCCAAGGAATTCAAACAGTGAAAGGTCTGCTCTCACACTAATAAAATACACATCACCAGCACGGTGGAGGGGGGGATGACTGGAGAGAATCTAAAAAAAAAATAATTAAAAAAAGAAATAAAATACATGCAGTAGGCTTAAAAATTCTCGTCACTCCACTGTGCTTTTCCTTGAGGCAGAAAACAACAGATAATTTAAACAATTTGTTGTGGTTTAACCTAGCCAGGTTAAGCACCACACAGCCACTTGATCATTCTCCCCCCTGCCCCAGTGGGGAGAATTGGAAGGGTAAGTGAAACAGAAACTTGTGGGCTGGCATAAAAACAATTTAATAGTTAAAAAGAATTTTTAAAAAATTTAAGGGGAAAAAACAATAAAGAAAGGAAAACAAAACCGAAGAAAACAAACAAACAAAGCAAGTAAGTGATTCAAATGAGAACAATCGCTCCCCACCGACTGGGGGATGCCCCGCCAGCCTGAGCAGCAGCCCGCCCG
>NW_020799146.1:551226-553380 GCF_003259725.1 Athene cunicularia | reverse complement strand
TTCCACCGTGGAGCAGGACGTCACACGGGCTGGGACACCCCTGGGTCGGCTGCGCCCCCCAGCTCCTTGTGCCCTCCGGCCCCCTCGCTGGTGGGGCCGGGCGTGGGGCAGGGCTGCCCGGGGAGCCATGCCAGCGCGCTCAGAGCGACCGTGGCAGCCCTGTGCTATCGTCACCGATTTCAGCACAACCCAAAACACAGCCCCATACCCACCACCGTGAGGAAGAGTAACTCTATCCCAGCAAAGCCAGCACACAATTGTAATCACAGGCTTAAACTACAAGAACACTTCCAACACAGTTTTGGAAACCTCTGAAAGTTCCAACTGATGAACCTGCAGAGGAAGGGAGTGTCTGGAACTCACCCGGGATTTTTACTTTCTGTCAAGAAGTTTAAGACCTGAGCTTGGTTAGACCCGAGGTCCTGAAGGACACGTAAACAGAGGGAGCTCTACCTAACAAAGCAGGAGTCCTGCAGTAATCTCTACCAGGCAACAACTTGTCATTAACGCAACAGTTACAAACTGGTGTTTTTGCAGCTGACTACAGTCCTAACGTCCATCACAGCTTAAGTCAGTGACCAGAAATGAGGTGCTGGTCTGTGAACCGCAGATACGCCCTGCCAGCCACATGCATGAGATTCCTGTGATCCCCCCAGGGTGCCTGGGGGTAATGCCCCTGCTCGCAGGAGGAACTGCTGCTCAGGGTGAAGGATGCCCGGCAGATGCTGCACCGAAACAAGCCGGATGGCTCAAAGCTACCAGACAGATTACTTTGATCAAGTACGACATTTATTTTTGAAACAAAACACATATATAGCTGGGTTGGCTTTTGCCCTACAGTTACATGCTATTTAATCCTTTTAGGTCTGGCATGTGAAAATGCCACCTAAATAATTTACAAGGATTAAGTGTTTCTGTCAATAGGAGAAGCAACATCAGAGCTAGGGATTTGGACTAGACAGCTTGTACACCAGTTCATATACACACCAGTTCAGAGAATTACTCAAATTACTGTAGTTGTACTTGCATATACTAAAAAAGCCACATCTGCAGATATGCTGATCTTGGACAGGAGACAGTGGGTCACGCTAATTCAACTAACAGAGCATGGAAGAGTCTCACAAGAGACAGCACCCTTAAGGAGATGACTCAGAAGGCCTTTGACAACCAGTCAATTTGTAAGAGTGACAGCTGCGTGCTGCCAAAAGATATTTTTCCCTCAAAAGAAAATTACAATAAATAAAATAAAAAAAAAAAAAGAGACACTTGTAGTTTAGTGTCAGAAGCCACATGCTCCTTTTGGCGTGACTGGTGGGTGTGCCCAAGGGACGTGCTGGGGAGTGCAGCCACCCTCATCTGCGGAAGCTGTCACACTTCTGAGCCGGGAACCGGCCAGAGCCAGGCACAGCGAGTCCCCCAAGAGTGTCTATGGCAGAAGCCTGGCTTTCAGAGACACGTGCAAGGCCTGTGCCACCTAGAAGAGCACAGCAGCCACTTTGTTAGGACAGAATACAAAAGAAACAGCTCTCCTAAAAAAAGAGTGGAAGTTCTGGATCAGTGGCACTGCCTGAACAAGCAAACCCGAGGCACCGCATCACCCTGTTACACACAGGCATTCCCCTCCTCTGCCCGGACCCGTTTCACGGAGCTCTGAGCGACGGGCACACATGGCCCTCCCTGACACCGAGCTCTGTGATCTGCATGGCACTGAGCTCTGGCAGGCACAGCCAGCGCCTCTGCTGAAGGAATTCAGCCCACTGACCTACCTAAACCACCGCGGCCTTCGAGGTGCTGTCCTGGGTGGGACCCACTGGCTCTGGGAAACACCTGAGAAGGGATCGGGAAAGGCCGTTTGCTGCCTGATCCTGCCCTGCATCAGAGGCCAGAGATCGCCGTGCTCGCTGTCACCCCCAGGGCTGCGGATCCAGCGCGCTCCCTTGGAGGCTCCCGGCCCAACCACCGCTGCAGAACCGAATCGTCCAGCCGGTAAATCAGCCGGTACCCCACGCTCAGACTCTGCCATAGGAACGTTACCCTGCACGATCGGCCGTGCCCCGGCTGTGCTGTCAGCTAATGCGGAGGATCCGGGACCCGTCCGTTTGCTCCTCCCGCCCGCCCGCCTCTCTCCCGCACACTGGGTGAGCGATGCGCGCC
>NW_020799146.1:529224-551176 GCF_003259725.1 Athene cunicularia | reverse complement strand
CCGGCCAGCCGCTCTCAGTCCAGAGCTGCGCCGCAGCCCTGCGGCACGTTCCCATCGCTGTGCACGGACATCTGATCCTCCTGTGTGTGGAGGGGGTCTGCTGGGGCCGGGGATCGTGGCCGTTGGCTTTCCCCCGCTGTCGCTGCCTTGCCGGGGGTCTCAGCGCGGTGCTGGAGGAAAGCGCCGTGCCTGCCGGGGTGGCTGGTGGAGGTGGCAGAGGCCCGGCTGCGTGCCCAGGAGCGGGTGTGGTGGGGGACCCAGCGGTGCCGCGGCTTGTTCACGCGCAGTCTTTGAGCCTTAGGGTTGAGCAACAAAGTTTTAATTGCCCTGAAAGAGCAGAGAGCTCAGAGCAGCTTGTTTGGGCATTGCTGGCCCGTGAGTGGGCTAGCAGGGGAGGGAGGGAGGCCCGGGGTGATGGTGGAGGGAGCACGTTGTAGGGCGAATGCTGAGCCCCGCCTTGGCCAGGTCCTGCACTGGGCCTGGCTCTGTCCCCGGAGGGGTACAGCTGGTGGGGACTTCCGTGTCTCCCTCGACATTGGTCCCTGCCCTGGCTGAGTCTTGCCTTCCCCTCTGTGCCCCGAAGCCCTCTGGGCTCACTGCTGACCCCATGTCCCTTCCTTTACAGGTGCCGATGGAGGCTGATGCCTTGCCAGTGGAGCTGTGGCAGCTCATCTTGTCCTACCTGAAGCTCCCTGACCTGGGCCGCTGCAGTGCAGTCTGCAGGGCCTGGCATGAGATCGTCCTCAGCCTCGACAAAACGCACTGGCAGCAGCTCTGCCTGGGCTACCTCAAGCACAGGCACCCCAACTGGCCCAACCACCCTGATGTGGAGCCGTGGTCCTGGAGGGAGACCTTCAAGCAGCACTACCTGGCCTCCAAAACCTGGACCAAGAACATGCAGGACTTGGAGTCCTCCAACTGCCTCTCCCTCTTCCGGAGGAGGAAGGGCCGGCGCCAGCTCAGCGTGGGCACGGGGGGTGAGTTCAGCAGCCTCCGTGCTGCCCTGGCTGCTGCCAGCCCCTACGACCGCCTGGTGCTGCTGCCTGGCATGTACGAGGAGCAGAACGAGGTGCTGCTGAATGTGCCCGTGGAGGTTGTGGGGCAGGGCATGCTGGGGGACGTGGCACTGCTGATGAGCATCGACCAGCACTGCCCCACCGCCCGCCTCTGCAACATCCTCTTCTTGCCGTCCCGGTTCACCTCGGTGCTCTACAAGGTGAGGCTCGGCCAAGCAGGGCCAGGGGGTGGCAGGGCTGCCCAGGCGCTGTGACTGAGGGGGTTTCCCCGTCTGTAGGCATCTGGGGAGCACAACTGGGGGTCCGTGGGACTCCCTGACGTCTGAGGGATCAGGGGCTGTCATAGAATCACAGGACGCTTTGCATTGGAAAGGATCTTAAAGACCATCTAGCTCCAACCCCCTGCCCTGGGCAGGGCCACCTTCCACTAGCCCAGGTTGCCCAAAGGCCCGTCCAACCTGGCCTTGAACCCTTCCAGGGAGGGAGCAGCCACAGCTTCTCTGGACAACCTGTGCCAGTGTCTCACCACCCTCACAGGGAAGAATTTTTTCCTTGGATCTAACCTAAGTCTCCCCTCTTTCAGTTTAAACCTGTTCCCCCTCATCCTATCCCTCCCCCCTCTCCCGCAGCCCCTTTCAGCCGTGGGAGGCTGCTCTAAGGTCTCCCCGGAGCCTTCTCTTCTCCAGCTGAACCTCCAAACTCTCTCAGCACCTCTCCAGTAAAACAGCAGATATGCTTAGGGTAGGTTACTTAGGGATATATATAACGTAGGTATCAAGAGAATTAGATTTCAGAAGGGGCCAAACTATCTGTGCAGGCAAATTATTAAGAGATGTCATTGCAGGGTAAACTAAATGGGCTTTATTAATGGTTAAACAATGATCAGATGATAATTGATGAGCTGATGAATTGATGACCTGATCTCCTTCTATGACAGAGTGACCTGCTTATTGGATGAGGGAAAGGCTGTGGATGTAATTTACCCTGACTTTAGCAAGGCTTTTGACACCGTTTCCCCACAGTATTCTCCTGGTAAAAATGGCTGCTCGAGGTTTGGACAATCGCACACTTTGCTGGGTAAAAAACTGGCTGGACGACTGGGCCTAGAGAGTTGTGGTAAACAGAGTTAAATCCAGTTGGTGACGGGTCACGAGTGGTGTCCCCCAGGGCTGGGTGTTGGGGCCACTCCTGTTTAACATCTTTATTGATGATCCAGACGAGGGGATCGAGGGCACACTCAGTCAGTTTGCAGATGACACCCAGCTGGGTGGGAGTGTTGGTCTGCTTGAGGGTAGGGAGGTTCTGCGGAGAGACCTGGACAGGCTGGAGCGAGGGGCTGAGGCCAACTGCATGAGCTTCACTAAGGCCAAATGCCGGGGACTGCCCTTGGGCCACAACAACCCCCAGCAGGGCTACAGGCCTGGGAGGAGTGACTGGCGTGAAGCGATGGCCTCAGGGCCTGCCTGCCCTTCGGTGTGTCTGTTAGAGCAGCTGCAGCAGTTTTACTTTTGTCTAGTCCTGGATCAGGCTGGCGCCATTACCCCCGATAAGACGTGGCCCAGGCACTGGAGACCCTGAGGACTTCGGTCCTGGCACCGCTCCAACACTCTGTGCCTTGGGGCTGATATCAGCCAAGGCTGCTTGTGGTGGTGCCTGAGCCAGAGCATCCTTCACTCGGTCAGAGGGGTGTGTCCCTTACCCTATCCCATAGGGGCTCTGGCTGCCCCGGGGGAGAGGACAAACCCAACCAACTCCAGAAGTGGGGCCAAAGGGGACCAGCGGCGCAATGGCGTCTTGTGGGAGAAGCTCAGTGTCAGAGTCTGGCACTAGCTGTGCATGCCCAGCTGGGGTCCAAGTCTTGTAGCAGGAGTTCAGCCGGTTTAGGAAGGGGAAGTACATGCAGGATGGGATGGTCTCAGGGAGAGAGGCTCATTTTGGATAAAAGTTAAGTCTGTTTTAAGAGGGTGTAGCACAACACCCCCTTGAGCAACCAGTAGATGCTGTTAATTTCCATTTTCACCTGGAACAGCCAATAGATGATGATGTTTTTATTACTTCAGAGCAATTTCATTTTTCTAGACTGTTTCCACTTTTCCAGATGATAAGTTGCCATTGCAGTCCCCTGGTTTTTGCACTTGCCGGTGGTATCTCAGGATGTCTCTGGTTTCTCAGTACCCAGCTACACCTCAGAGGTGCAGCTGTGCTTCTCAAGGATGCTTCTGGCTCTCAGTTCCCCACCTAGCAGGCATTTTCCTCTATTCAGTGATTGTCCCCTTCTCATCAGCCACCTTTCCAATGGCTTGTGTGGTCAGGTGTGAGCAACCCGAGAGTCTGGGCCTGCAGGAGGCACCTCCGGGGCCGGCACTCCCTGTGCTGTGCTCCACACCAGCCCCACCACCCCAAAAAACATCTGCTGCTGTCATGGGCTCTGCCCTCAGCCCAGGCTGGGACACCCTGGCTGGGGTGCCTGGGGTCTTCCCTGGGCTGAAGCCAGGACTTTTGGTCACGGGCCCATCACTGCCAACAGCCCAGGGTGGGATGTGCCCTGGGCGGGCGCTGCATCCCAGGGCCATGCCTCCATAAAATGAGACCTTCATTGTGATGAGTCAGCCTGCCCTTTGTTAAAATTTATGTTTTCATTTCCTTCTCACCATTTTATTGTGTGGCAGATTTAACTTTATCTGTCCGCAGGAGAAAGACAAAGCACCGGTGCGCAGTGGAAGAACCGAGTCACAAATCTGCTGAGAAAGTCCTCGAGTGCTCGAGTGTCTGTGGCTCTCGGGGGTCTCTGGCTCAGCTGCATCCTTGGCTGCATTTGGCTTCTCCAGCCGTTGCTCTGGTGTCCGGGTGCAGCCCTTCGGCTGCTGTTGGTGGGATGAGAGATTTCCTCCAAATTCTGTAACAAAAACATGTTAAAAAAGCCAGTTATGCCAATCCTATGGGCAGTCATTAAGAGCCTGTGAGTTGCAGTTTTAGAAGGACTTTCACAAGCAGCCTCTCAGAAGCTGATTTCATTGTGTCCCTCTTAATTAGCTTTTTTTTATTTAAAAAAGGGAAGGTATGATTCAGTATGGAGCAGGCTGCGTGGATTTCTCTGTGACTATCTTTGAGTATGGAGAAATGCATTTCTAAACTTCCTTGCAGTACGACCACTTTTGAGAGTGCTCAAGGCTGAAAAAAAGTGTTAGGATGGTGTGTTGGCCACAAAGCCTAGAAATCTTGGTAAAATTGCCCCAATTCACCTGTCACAAGCTATTGATCTGTCCACTTTTAATGTGGTGCGCTGGGCAATCAAGGGGTAACCTGGGAAGATAAAAATAACAGTTTAGGAGATTCCTGGTCAGATTAGGAGCACAGTGAATTCCAAGCACGCTAGTCAGCATTTCTGACCTGGCTCCTCTGTACCTCGTCTCATTTCTGTTGTCCTTTTCTGTAGATAAGCAGGAACTTGCTCTGCCTGTGCAGGAGAGGGATGTTTGGCCACAATCGTCCTGGGGGTTTGCCAGCACCCATAAATTGCTGTGTATATTCCCTAGCAAAGCAGCAAGGCCACACGGTAGGAATGGCTTGCTCACTGTTCTGCAAGTACCCTCGAGTCAGATGGGGAGCCACAGCCAGGGAATAAGGAATTGGTGGTGTCTCTCCTGCTGAGTGTCACCACATAAGGCCTGTGCAGCAATATGGCACAGTTTTTTACCTCTTTTGATTTGCAGTTGACATATCTAGGTGCAGGGTCCTTCCGCCAAGTACAGCAATGGCTCCAGGGAGGGAGTTGTAGCTCTTCAGGCCAGTCAGGCAATGTTTGATGTCCTCTTGCCTGGTGCTTCACCCAGTAAACACTCAAGTCCATGAATGATGCCAGGTGGCAGACACACCTCCCCGAAGGCTGCAGACTCTTCTGTGTGGCGAGTGTGGCTAAGGTTTAGTGATCTTGGCACATCTAGGCCCTGCCTGCTCCTGCAGGTGCCTGCGGGGCCTTGCTAAGGCTCCCAGGCTGTGTCTTGGCAGGGAAGTTAAGGACATGTTGCCAGCAAGGAAGGAGTCGTCGGGTGTCACTCGCTGGAGGACATGGGCTGGCTCAGCTGGCAGCACTGCCGCTGGGCCCTGCGAGCGTGTTGCTTTTGTGACACCTGAACGCGCGGTGTGTTTGTGAGCGTGAGCCTGTTTGCTGTGGAAGCACTTCATGGTATGTCCAGGGCTTCTTTCTCCTGCTCTGTGCAATGCTCTCACCCAGTGCTTACTCTCCAGACAACCGCAGGCTACGTCCAGTTCGACAACTGCGCCTTCAAGAGTGGGCAACTGCAGATCCATGCGCCGGGGACGTGCCAGGTGAAATTCTGCACCTTCAACCAGTCCAGCATCCACCTTCGCAATGTGGCCCTCTGCATCCTGGAGAACTGTGAGTTCACCAGCAGCGCAAATGCCAACGTAACCATCGAGGGCTGCCCGAGCTCAAACCACAACTGGGCCTGCAAGCACATGGCCATGCTGGCCAAGTCCTGCGCAGCGCCCACGGAGCCCAGCACAGCCCACTGCCCTGGGGCTGAGCAGGATGACTTGGGGGAGTCGCTGCTGGGGCCGGTGCGAACGTGCGAGATCATCGTTGGGGAAGGACGAAGCAGCTTTCTCTCTGATGCGGGTGCTCAAGTCCTGCCTGGCTCAGTCCAGGAGGACGCTGAATTTGAAGAGAACCTGTGGGCAGCAAAGGAGGAGGAGGAGGAGTACCTGGCCCTCGACTCGAACTCTAGTGACAGTGACTTATGCAGTGATGATGAAGAGGATGCCCAGGCTGTGTTCAGGGTGCCCTGCCAAACCCACAGCCTGAGTCAGACGCTTGCTGACCTGGCGGACAGCAGGCTGCAAAGCAACAGACTGCATGACCTCCAGAGGGACCTTAAGCTCAAGTCTCTGCAGCAGGAGCTGCAGCAGGACAAGGAAGCCCAATCTTTGTCCAACTCTCTGCAAGGCTGCATCATCCGACAGTGCCTTTTCAGGGATGGGAAGGGAGGAGTGTTCATTTATTCACGAGGGCAAGCAAAACTGGAAGGAAACGTCTTCAGGAACCTGACCTACGCAGTGCGCTGCATACAGAACAGTAAGGTGCTGTGAAGATTGCTGCGAGCCCTCTTTGCGCTCCCTCCTGCTCCAGCAGCTCCTCTCCTCTGCATGGCTTGGGTTAACCAGTCCTAACACAAGGCGGGTCACTTGCAGCCCCCTGCTTTCTGCATGCAGTAACGGAATCGCAGTTGGAGGCATTAATTCAATGGCACGTTGGGGTGGTGTAGTCAGGCCTGCTCTACGCATGAATTAAACTCTCAGCCTGTAAAAGAGCAGCTGGTTATTGTCCCCTTTGCTGCTCCCAGCACAGGCAGCACCACACATGCAGAGACCTGGGGACAGCGGTGCCAACCCCCAGTCATGGCCTGTCCCAGCTGCAGCAGGAGCGTATGCAGGGGTGGGCGCCTGCTGTGGGCAGAGACGGGGTGTAAGGAGGGACCTTGGCTGGGGACAGGTGCTGGAGGTTGAACTGAGGCTTCCCTTCATTGCAGCATTGCCAAACCCTGTGCTTGCCCAGAGCTCTCCCCTTAGTGCCCGTGCTCCTCTCCAGACAGGACGGGGTGGGGAAGACGCTGCCCAAATCCCCGGCCCTGACAGCCAGGGGGGCTCGGGAGGCTCCTTCAGGCACCTGCCCAGACCAAGATCATCCCCAGGTGTGGTTGGGGATTTGGGCCCGTTTTTCAGTGTATGGCTGTAAAAGACTGAAATGGAAGTTTTGTGCAGGAGGAGGAAGGGGAATGCTTTTCCACCCTGTCTTTTCTCAGGGCATTGCTGTGGTGGTGGTGGGTCCCCACCTACGTCCCCACAGGACACGGATTGCTGCTGCCTGTGCAGAAATGCTTCACTGCATGGCAGGGGGACGGCTCCTTCTTGCCAAGAGACGCCCGTACTGGGGTGCCATCCCAACATGGGGACTCAGACTGGCAGCAGGAGGGAGCAGAGGCCCTTGCACGGCTCCTCTGAGCTGCTCAGGGGCTGTTTTCCTGTGAGTTATGCTTGTGACAAACGCAGGTCCGGCACTTGGGACCGCCCTCTGGTTTTATTCCCTTGGGTTTGGTTCCAGCTTGGTTAGAAGACTGGTTTTAACTGGTAGCAAACGGAAGGGAGATGAGGCCAGCCCAGCTGCTGCTCTTGGTGAGAATTTGATCAGCTGGGAATTAGTCCAGAGGCTCCTGTGATGTGGGGACAAGGGCTTGATGCCAAGCACAGCACAGTTGCCAAGGGCTTGGTGTCCTCGCACAGGCAGGACCCTCTTGTGCACACCTGGGCTGGAGCCGGGTGGGTGGGACCCCGCGGAGCAGGTCCCCGGGATTTTGCCTCTGGCAGCTCCCTCCCCATGCAGCCAGGCGTGGCAGATGGAGACGGCCCCGTTGAACCCTGCTGAGCTGCGCGTTTGGTGGAGAGGCTGAACCAAGCACCCTTCTGGAATGAGCAAATAAAAGGAGGTGTAATTTAACTGCCTTCTGATCTGTGCTGCTCATCAAAGTGGGATATGCAAAGGCAGTTTCTTAGCACTTGTAGGACACGGATTGAAGACATGATTTTGTTTGGCTGGAAAATATTAAAAATTGATGCTGCATGAATGCTTAACTCCTTAGATGCCTAGAGGAAACTGGGTTACTATGAGTGGTGTCAGTGACTTCAGTCTGCTGGCTGGGCCATTTCTGGCCGCAGGTGCCAGGATCTTTGTTCTGAAGGCACAAGGTGATGCACAAGGTGCCCACTGAGCTGTGAGCTGTAGTGCTGGCCCAGCCAGCTTCTAGGGAGACCCCTGGGGAGGCCCCGTGGCATTGGGCCCCCAAGCAGCTCCATGAACAGGGCTGGGAGGCAGCCTACTGCTGGCTGCACTCGAAGGGGGGCTCCCTGTGAGGGGGCTGCCTGCGCGGGGCTGGGGTGTGTCTGCCATGGGTGAGTGTGTGGAGGTGGGATGGGGATAGGGCTTGCTGGTGCTTTGCAAGCACAGTGTGGTGGCTGTGAGCTTTGTCAGGCAGAGGGATGTGTCAGGCCGAGAGGTATCTGCTGTGGCTGAGCAGCACCAAGCACAGTGGGCCCGGTCCCCAGGCAGACCCATGCTGGAGGGTTGTGCCCAACAGGCTTAACCATAGCCCTTGTCTACTGGGACTGATCCTGCTTCAGCACACCGGGGCTGCCGCAAGGGCAGGGGGGTTGTAGATACACAGAGGCTACTGGAGGGAGAGCTCTACCTTTGCTTGTGCTCTCTGCCTCGTCCTCCTGACTACAACTGCAGACACTTCTCCCCTTTTCTGTAGGTTGTCATGCTGAGGAACGAGATCCACCACTGCAAGGCATCAGGGATCTTCCTGCGCCTGTCAGCCGGAGGCCTGATTGCAGACAACAACATCCACTCCAACTGTGAGGCTGGAGTGGACATTCGTAAGGGAGCTAACCCCCTTGTTCTGGTACGTACCCCTCCAGGCCATGGTGCAGGGTAGCATGTGCTTTCTCCCGCACGCTGTTTCTCTCTAAGGGGCAGCATGGACCCATCTCCCAGTATAGAAAACACTGACCTTTCTGTTAGCTTTGTCCTTCAGCCTGTTCTTTAGGTTTTTGTTGATGAATTATAGCTAACCCCAAGGGCAAGGTGCAGCCAAGTGCTGCCTGATGGTACAAGCATGGTTTCCTCCTCCATTTGATGGTATGTGTCTTAAAACCTCTGTGCACTGAGGGGAGGAGGATGTAAAATAAACACCCTGTGTAAGGAGACAACTCATGCAAGCAAGGTAGTAAATTGTCATGGTACTTTAAATTGTTTTTCCTGATGGGAATTGTGGTTTCTCCCCTGGGAGCTGGTGGAGGGTCTCAGCTTTCTGCTCAGCCTTGGGCAGGAGGGAGCAGCAGCCTGCTCTCCACCAGCGTGGCTTTTCCTCCAAATTGGGAGTGTCTCCAGCTTTGCAGTGGGTGACCTTGTCCGTGTTTACCGAGCACTGTATCTGTGGTCATCCTTGAAGGACCAGGGCCACGCTGTTCAAGGGGAGGCTGAGAGGCAAACTGCCGCCGAGTGACCCTGTGGCTTCATCAAGCTCTCGAGCTCCACACAGACGGTGCAGCAGGCAGAGCTGCAGCCCCACAGAGGAGGAGGAGGAGGAGGTGACAGCTCAGTCATGGAGCTGCAGGCCATGTCTGGCCTTGGCTGCAGCTTTGAGCTGCTGTTTGCTGCTTCGCCTGCTCTGGCAGTTCATGCCTCACCACTCTGCTGGGGCTGCTGTCCTGCTGGGAGGGTTATGGGGAATGAAGCATCACCAGGTCCTGGGCAGCCTTGGGAGGTGGCAGCAGGAGCTGCTGGAGGAAGAAGAGGCTCCAGGCATGATGGGAAGGGAAATTTGGCATTGTGTGCTAGAATCCTGAAAAAAGGTAAAAGTTAGGTATGCCTTGACCATTTGAGAGAGATTTCTCAGCAGATGGATTAATCACCCTCCTGCCCTTTTCCCTAGCAGGGTTGGGAGCTGTGGCTTTTCTCTGTGGTGCTGCCTCATCTTGCTCATTTTTGAGTGACTTTTCCTTCCTTTTGCTTTTATTCTCTCTACATGTGCCAAAATAAAACCATAGTGCAATAAGATACACAGTGGCCTTCGCTCAGGCATTGTCGTTGCTGGCAACGGAAAAGGCATCATCCGTAGCAATCAGATCTATGGGAATAAAGAAGCTGGCATTTATATTCTGTATAATGGAAACCCTGCTGTGAGGTATGTTAGCTAGCACCGACCTCTCTCTTTCCTCCTTAATCTCTTAAGAATTCTTCCTCACACTGTGCACACTTCTCCTTTTTCCTGTCCCCACCACAGAGCAGAAATAGGACTGTGGGGCACTTAGTGCCTTTCTGTGACTCTCCTCTACCTGGTTGCTGCACCCAGGCCTTTGCCAACTGCCAGTCCTGGGCTTTCCCCCTGTGTCTAAGGAGGATGCAGGCTGTGTTCAAGATGAACAACTCGCTCATGTCGTGGTGCTTTCTGCAGGGAAAGGGGAAATGGACTTGATGCTCTAATCATTACTACTCCACCTTTCTGCTTTAAACACCTGAAGCTGTTCACCAGCATGTGTAATACCGTCGTGTTAGGTGTTCGTGTCAGTGTATGGGGGGCTTCCCTCAGGTCCATGCCGTCACCTTTTCCTGGTGGGATCAGCTGGTAGCGATGGGCCCAGAAGCGCGGTGGCACGGTATTGGCTGCAGATGCGAGGGCATCTCGTCTGTGCTGCCACCCCCTCCCGCGGTGCCCACAGGCGATAAGGAGCAGCTGTGTGAGAACTTTCCACCGAGCAGTGTGGGGCACGGTGGGCAGAGCATGTTGGCCCTGGAGCAGCCCTGTAGCTGGGATGTGAGTGTTCATGCTGGAGGTGCTGATAATTCAGGGTGCTTCAGCCTCCAGTCCTGCAGAGCCAATGAAACTGGCTTCTTGCAGGCGGGGGTCTGTGTGCGGCACTGGTGGGGTCAAGATTGACCCTGACCCTGACTGGGTGCTGCAGCACTGGGGCCTGGAGGGGTCAGTCTGATGGCACAGGGTCAGGGCTGCGCTTTCTGGCGAGGGGCTGTGAAAGTGCCCTCAGAGAAAAGTGGCATTGCAAGGGCAGGGCCTTCCCACGGACTCTCTCACAAACTCATTTGCAACCGTCTTGCACCTCGTGATGGACGTACAACCATCCGCTTGCTGCCTGTAGGAGGTGAGGAGGAGGAAGCAGGGAGGAAGCTTGCTGTGAAGACACCTTTCTCCTCCTGACCAGCCTTGTTTTGGAAGAGGTCCTGCTCTACTCCTGCACTCTCTGTGCTGCCCTTCCCCCGTGCCGGCCCGCGGTGGGCTCCGGTGCGTGCTGGGATGCGCCTGGGGCTGGGGCTGTTGGCATGGCGGGGCCTTGCCGGCCTCATGGCCGGTGCAGTAGCAGGAAGGCATGGCCCGCGGTGGGGGGATGTTTGTGGTGGGAGGAAGTCCTTTGCCAGGTGCCCTTCCCAAAGCTGGAAATGGAATCAGGTTGTGCCTGTCCCCAAGAGCTGCGAGCCCAGCCCTGTCCTCTGTCCCTGCCTGGCTGGGATGGGTTTGAGTGGGGTGCTGCAAGGGGCTGCCCGCAGGAAGCGGGGAGGTGTCCTGAGCAGTCAGACATCGAGGTGCGTGCTGGGTACGGCCTTTAAGCGTGACGCAGGCCCTTGGGCACGTGCATCTTCCAGCCAGAGGTGCCCTCTGCAGCCCCTCAGGAGCTGTCTGAGCATGGCTGCGTCCCCACTGCGCCACAGCCAAGGCCGGGAGGTGCCAGGTGTGATGGAGTCTGGCGGTGCTGGGCCACTGCTGGCTCCCTTGCGCTGCCAGAGCTGCGCTGGCAGGCCCTCCCCGCAGCCGTGGGGCCTGGGCAGCCGAGACCCCCCCGCTTTCTGTTCCTGGGGGGTAGTTTCATGGCTTTGCTTCCTCCTTACCCTCGCAGCTGATGGTGCAAACATGGATTTCTAGTACAGGCGTGTGTCACACCAAGCCCTGCGGCCCCTTCCCTGGGCACCAGTAACAGCCCACCGTGCTCTGGCAGGGCCATGGGTCTTCCCTTTCGCCAGTCCAGGCAGGCAGCTGCGAGGGGAGCACGGCCGTGCCGGGGCGGCCGGGACAGCAGAGGCACCGGCTGCCTGGCGAGGGGGGTGGTCCCTGCTCTGCCTGCTCCTGTCCCTAGGAGCAGGATGGCAGCGTGAAGCGCTGTGCCCACCCCTCCACCCCAGACAGTGCTGGCGATTGCCCGTTGCAGGCACTGCTTTCCCACCCTGGCTTGCTGCTGAAGCTCCTCCGCTCCCTTTGCAGGCCAGGGGGAGCGGAGCTGCCCCCCCGTGAGTGCTGCTGGGTGGATGCTGGGGCAGATCCAGGCCAGGCATGGCACTGCGTTGGTGTTTTTAATTTGAGGTCAACAACCCAATTGGTCGCTGGCTCTGAACCTCAGCAACAAGCCGGAGATTGGGGGTGATGTTGTGCAGAAGGAGCTGATGGTGGCTTTGTTCCTCCTGACAGGGTGTAGGTGGGGCCCTGGGGGACAGCGGGTGATGTATACTCAGGTGCAGCAGGGTCTGCATGTGCTCTCCAGCCCCATCATTCCCAGCACGGCGCTGCCTCTGACACCGTCACCGCATTTAATGTTTTCCAACATCAACCGCCATCGCTGTCTGCCTGCTGGCTTTGGGGCTCCTCTGGAGCAGTGGTCCCCAGGCTGATAAAGCCTCTTCCCTGGGGTAAAACCTCTCACAGACTCCTCTGTAGCATCCACCGAGGAGAGTGTTGTGGTTTGAACCTGGCCATCAGCCCAACACTTTGCCTGCTCACACACCCTCCCCCGACTGGGGATGAGGAAAGAACTGGGGGGTGAAGGGAGAATTGTAGGTTGAGATAAAAACCGATTAGTAATTGTGATGAAATAAACCAAAAACCATAATAGAGAGTACAAATGGGTAATGCACAATGCATCTGGTCACCACCTGCCAGCTGACACACAGCCAGCAAACCCAAAAGACAAAGATCCAGCAACTGCAACCCCAGAAGCAAGAGAGAAACCCCCATTCTTGTCTGACCCTCCTCTACACACTGATGGTGACATTGTGTGATCTGGAACATTCCCTCAGCCAATCCAGGCCCGCTGCTCTGGCTGTGGCCCCCCAGCTTCGAGTGCACCCGCACACGGGCAGGACACAGGGAGCTGGAAAGTCCTGGATTTCTCAGCCACACCTGACACCATCAGTGTGTTACCAGCATCCTTCTCATGCTAAGTCCCATGATGAATCCAAAACGCAGCGCTGTTTCAGCTGCTAAGAAGAATAGTCTATCCCAGCCGAAGCCAGGACAGGGGCTCTGGCTGCTGCTTTTCCGCAGGGACACAGCTCTGGAGCCCAGGGCCCCCGCTCCATGCTGCCCGGGGGTGGGGAGGTGGTGGGGCCAGCCTCCTCCCCGGTGAGGGCTGAGTGTGCAGGGTGTTTTGCAGAGGAGTGAGTTTGATGCTGATGAGAAGGAACTTGGATCTTGGGGACAGGGATAGCTGTGGGTGCAGGTGCCGCGGGGGCAGGAAGCAGCCCTTGGTTCTCCCTGTCCCCCCGTGCATTTTCTGCGGCTGCTGCTCCCTAAGAGGAGAGCGGCCCTGACCCCGGGGGCTGTTTGTGTTGTCACAAGCGCCTCCCGCTCTTCCCGTGCTCTCACCAATGTGTGACTGTGCCCCTTTCTGTGCTCTCACCTCCTTGGAAGCATTCTGGCTGTCCACTTCCACTCTGCTTTGCCTGTCCCAGCCCCACTCGCTCCCCTCGCCCTGCGTGTTGTGGGGCAGCCCTGTGCCCAGTTCCAGCTGCTGGCAGAGAGTGATGGGCTGTCACCGGTACCTGACTGGGAGACCAGTGCCTCCGCAAGAACCACTGCACTGGCATCGCTGCAAACTGTGAGCAGGCAACGCTGCTGGTAACTTTCTTTTCTTCTCCTACTTTAGTGGGAACCATATTTTCCAGGGACTGGCTGCTGGAATAGCAGTGAATGAAAATGGGAGAGGCCAAATCACAGGTATGGGGATGGAAATGACACTGTTACCCTGGTTTGTTTCTGTCTTTGGTTGCTAAATTTAACACCTTCTGGATTTTGGGTGACTTCGCGTGCAGTAATCCCCTGGTTTGCATTTTCTAGTGGCAGGATCATGTCTTTCCTCAGTGTGTCCTCCAGATCATTGTTCCCTTTGTCTCTGGCCCAGCTGGGATGTGGAACTGTGCTCCAGAACAATCTGCCATTTTTTTCTCTCCTGTGCCGTCCGGTTTATAAGCTAAAGCTGTCAATGACCTTTTCCTACAGTCGAGGCACTTCTGGTGCCCACTCTGCCTGACACCTTGGAGGATGGGGAGGTGGGGGTTCCTGCTAGGGACCAGTGTCCCACGTGGGAGAGCATTGCCGGGGCACGGGGGAGCTGCAGGGGCCCGGGCTGTGCGGCAGGCAGTGGGAGCGGTTCGGTGGGGCCAGGTCTCAGGTCCCCGGTCTCCGTGCTCCCTGCGGGCAGGAGGCCGGGCGGTCATCCCGTGCTACCGTGCGTGGCCCCAGGGAACATCATCTGCGAGAACCAGTGGGGAGGGGCAGACATCCGCCACGGCGGGGACCCCATCCTCAGGAACAACCTCATCTCCTGCGGCTACTCGGATGGCGTGGTGGTGGGCGAGCACGGCATGGGCTTCATCGAGGGAAACGCAATTTACGGTACAGAAGCAAGTGTGGGGGAGAGCAATTGTCACCATTGCCCCTCTCCGACATTACCTGGGATTCCCAGGGTGTCCTCGACCCCTGGTGCGCAGGGGTGGGTGCTCAGGGGGGGCCCTAGTGGGTGCTCAGGGGGATGTGGTGGGTGCTCAGGGGGATGTGGTGGGTGATCAGGGGGGATGTGGTGGGTGCTCAGGGGGGATGTGGTGGGTGCTCAGAGGGGATGTGGTTGGTGCTCGCTTGCCTGGCTGGGATGGCCCCCGGCCCAGCCCACCTCAACTTCTGCAGCATTGTTCTGCCATTGCTGCTGGGCCCTGGCTCTGGAGGGGTCCCTTCCCTTGAGGAGACCCCCACTTTGTCCCCCCAAGGACAGGAGCTTCCCCCTCCCCCCAGCCTCTTGCCACGGTCCTGCAGCAGGACGGGTCGTCAGGGGAGGCTGTGGGGTTCCCTCAGCATGGGGGATTTGCGGTGCACTGCTGCACCCCACTGAAGCAGGGCTGGGTGCATCCGGCAGGATCTGGAATCGAACAACCGGGCTGATGTCTGATGGGGGGTGAACTCCCCTGGTGATTTTCTTACAAACTGCAAGTAGCTTTTCTGGGGAGTTTTAAAGCATCTGCAGAGAGCCCACCACTGCAGGTGCGATGGCCGGATCCCTGGAGGGGCTGTGGTCCTTTCTGGCCCTGTTTGGGGCAGACAGATGCATGGCTTTGTTAGTGTCTGTCTGTCCATCTGTCCTGCTGGTCACGCTGGAGGCTGCGTTGTCCCGTAGTGTTGGTGGCCAGTGCCAGCCCCTGGCAGCGAGGGTGACGCGCACAGAGAGGGCGTTCACAGCCGTCTCTGAGCAGGGTTGGCCGGGCAGGAGGAGCGTTGTCGTAGGGCCCAGCCACTGCAGTAGACACCAGAGAATACACCAGCCCCAGGAAAACCAAGCTGGGAGCTCCTGGAGCTCCTTGATACCCAGCCACAGAGACCCCCGCTCTGGGAGGAGGGACCGTGGCCGCTGAGCTCCCAACTCCCAGCGCTGCCAGTCTGCGGCGGCTGGTGGTCAGGGCTGTGCTGTGGGCCAGGGGCTTTTGCCTCCTGGTTCCATGAGCTGGGCTTAGAGCGCGGATGGTGCCGGGAGAGGGTGGAGGTGGGAAATGAGCTCATGGATTCACATTGGCCCAGCGGGGCCACGCCAGGCCAAAGGAGCCCCTGGCACGTGGAGTTTGCCTTCACTTGTTCTCCCAGAGGAGCTCTGCCTCTGGCCTGCTGGCACCGCACTGGGATACCGGCTGCTGCGGGGCAAGGCCGGGTGTCTCCAAGCTGAGCGGGGGGCTGTGCCGTCCCTCACTGCAGGCAACAGGGGCTGCGGTGTGTGGATGACGTCCTCCAGCCTTCCGCACGTCAGCAACAACCAGATCAGCCATAACAGCATCTACGGGGTGGCCGTGTTCTGCCGCAAGGACGACAACGGTGACCAGCCCCACGGGCAGGGGCAGAGGGGCAGTGAGAACTTCCAGGAGGAGAGGGAGGGTGCCAGCTGGGAGAGCTACAGCATCGACGAGGAGGAGTACCCCGCTGCCTGGCACTCGGTCAGCGTGGCGCTGGTGGAGTTGAACAATATCAGCCACAATGGAGGTGAGCTCGGGGCTGGGGCTCTCCCCGGGTGCCGGGAGAGAGGCTGCCCTGCAGAACGCTGTGCTGTCCTCACCCACCAGCATGGGGCCCTGCCAGGGCCTTGGAGGAAGCACCCTGGAGAGATGGTGGGCCAAGACCTGAGTGCAGGTGGATTTTTGTCCCTAAGGTCCCAGCTGAAATCTCGTTGCAGGAGAAGCTGGGTAGCTTTTAGAAACAGAAATACATTTGTGGTCTTCATGACTGAAGCTGCAAACTCTTAACCAATATCTCTTCTTTTTGTCCAGCAGCTGCTGGATTGCACGTCAAGAGCAACGAACCACTCAACATCTTTGCCAACATAATTCACACCAACCACGACAGCGGGGTGGCTGTGCTGCAGAGCAGCCAGCTGACACGCATTACCAACAACAGCATCTCCTGCAACAGCCGTGGAGGCGTGCTGGTGGAGGCTGAGTGCCAGGTGGAGCTGCGTGGCAACGGCATCTATGAGAACGGCAGCCACGGCATCATCTCCAAGGGCGAGGGCGTCATCGCGGAGAACGACATCATCAGCAACCACCGGTGTGGCCTTCAGCTGCTGCAGGCAGCCGACATGAAGGTCTGTCCTGCAGGGTGCTGAGGGGGCACCGACCCGTGAGTCCCTGCAGCTGGGTATGGGTGAGGCAGAGCCCTCTCTGGGCTTGCTGACCCCATCAGTCAGGAGGGGCTGTGCTGGGGCAGCAGGAGCTGCCGGCCGGGATTGCACCCTTGGGTCGGTCAGTGGGGGTTGTGATTTCCAGGCCACCTTAGAAATGTGTTCAGCTGAGTGAGGGAAGTTGTGACCCACCTCCTGTGCCACTGAGACGCTGCATCTGAAATGTTGTGTTCAGTTGGAAATGTCAAAGTCAAGAGGCAGGTGGAGGAGAGGGAGAGGGTCTGTTGCAGAGCCACCAGGATGGGCAAGTGCTGGGACACAAGTGAAGAAATGAGGTAGAGGGAGCTGGGCTTGGTAAGTCTGGCAGAGAGGAGGCCAGGGAGGATCTGAGGGCAGCCTGCAGCTGCCAAAGGGCACTCGGAGTCAGACCCCCCTCAGCAGTGCCAGCGAGGGCCAAGGGCACAAGCTGCAGTGGTTCCTGCACCCTGGGAGGACCCTTCTTGCCTTGGAGGATGGCACAGCCCTGGGCCAGGCCACAGAGCGGCGCGGGGTCTCCATCTTCGGGGGTTTCCAGGCCTTGGCAGGACAGAGCCAGGCCTGCCCTGATCCACTCCTGCAGACAGTCCCTACTCCAGAGCTCCCTTCCACCAGCACTCCCTAACTCCAGGGCTTTTGTGGGCTGTCATTTGGAACAGGCTGGAGGAAGGTCGGCAGAAACCGTTTGAGGGAAGATTCAGGTGGGAATTAAATAAGCATTTGTTTTTAATCTGGCCAGCAGTACAAGACAAGAGCACACTGCTCAGGAGAATGTGACGTTTTGATCCCTAGTGGGTGTGTGTCACTCAAGAGAGGTTCAGAAGTGCTCTGTAGGGTGCAGAGTGGGGAAGTGAGGCCTTCCCTGGCCCCAGCATGCCCAAGTCCATGCCTTTTACTGCTGACTTGCAGCGGGAAAGCACGTGTCCCAGCGGAGCTGGCCATGCTGCCCCGGACCATCCGTGCCACCGTGATGGGAGTGTGAGCGGAGCACTCATGTGGGCTTATGCCATTGCTCAGTGGCAAAGAAAAGAGAAAATTTTGGAAGTTCTATCTCAAGGCTGTATCCTCTTTGGGAGTGGTCCACAGGAGGCTTGTCACATCTGCCTGATGTTTAAGCCTTGGTGAAGGACAGTTCAGCTGTCAGTTCCCACCTGTGGACTCAGGTGGCTTTAGGAGAGGCCTCTCTTCCCTCAGAGCAGCTAAGGGCACCCTGTGCATTTTGGTGCAGTGAGATTCAGCAGAGTCTGTCCTCTCCCAGGCTTGTTCCCTGTATTTAACTGAGTGGCACAGTCACGGGGGCAATCCTGCAGGCCTCTGCTGGAGATCTGCCTGAGCTCTGCTGAAGGACTGAGGTAGCTGGTGCCCGAACTAGATTTTTTGGAAACTAGATGCAGTGTTCCAGCATCTGGCCAGTTCCCAAGGTTGGTACCTGGCTCAAGGTTGCCTCTGTTTTGTTCTTTGTTGAGGTGAAGCCATCGGACATCAAAATGATAGATAAATGCAATTTAACTCTGTGAAGGACCACTAAAATGAGTGTACAGAAAGCTCTGCCAGGACTAATGCTCTGCACAAGTCCTGCAGAGGCTGCAGACTCCTTCTGAAAACCATGCCCATGGGAAAACATCGTTGTCTGGCCCAGAAGCTAAAACCTGCTGCGTTTTCTGCGGTCCCAGCTGGCCAGTCTCCGAGAGCGCACAGGCAGAGTCCTCGCTGCAGGGCTCACGGGGGAACGCAGCAGGGGCACAGGGCCCTGCTGAAGTCCTGGCGATATCCTGGTGCTGCCGTTTCTTGTCTGCCTGCTGGCAGAGCCCAGGAGGTGCCCAAGGGCAGGCGAGATGGTGTGTGGTGCTGAGGGGGGGAAGCACTGGGTAAAACCATCTGCAGGTCCAAGGAGCAGGAAGGACCTCACTGATTTTCCAGGTGATGGCACAGTGAGACCTGTGGACTTATCTCTCCTGGGGACTCCCAGGTGCTGTCTTTTCATATACAGAGAAGTGGCAGCCTGTAAGTACAGCTGCTCAAAACCTGTAGGGCAAGGAGCAGCTGCAGGTTTGCATTCAGCAGCATCCGTGCGCGTGTTTCACCAGGGGGTGGGTACCAGCGGCGGGGGAGCTTGTAGCATTGAGCACCAAGAGCAGCTGAGCTGCCAGATGGGGCCACCAGCAGCGCGTGGAAAGCCTTGGGGGAGCTCGTGTGTGTGCGTGGCTACAGCGTGTCTGTCTGAGCCCGTGGTACAATCCCAAACTGCCGGGGAATGCTGCCGAGCCTGCGGAAGAGCTCTGGGGTGTGGTGCTGTGTTGATCAAGGAGCTGTACGAACAGTGTCCTTCTGCTTGGGCCATCCCATTTAAACCTATTTTGCAGGTGATCAAGAACAGGATCCAGTCCTTTCGGGACTATGGGATTGTTCTCTTTGATGAAGCCAAGGGCCTGGTGCAGGAAAACATAATTTTTCAAGGGAGATCCAAGAAATCCATTTTGCGGCCACCAGCAAATGCAGAGGACTGCATCATCCAAAACAATGTGCTTCTCACCCTCAAGAAAAGGTGAGACCCCTGGCACCACGGGGTGCAGCAGTGATCCTGGAGCCACCATCACGCTCCTGTGTGATGTCAACAGTGCTCTGTGGCTCCTCTGGAGCTGCCTGTGGCTGTGGCACCAGCCCCCTGCGCAGGGTGGACTGCTGCAGATGGGGGCTGCAGAGCCGGCAGGTTCCTCATGGTGTCCCTCTAAAGCCAACCAAGGAGCTTGGATTGTTCCTTGACAGGCCAGTTGGGTCTTCATGATGCCTCTGAGCGTGGGGACATCTACGCTGTGAGCGGGCCAGCTCCTTCTGGGTGCCACGCTGCTGTCCTGGCAGCCCCGGGGTGTTTGTCACCCAGGGCCCTGAGAGTCAGAGGCAAGAGGAGAGGCCAGAGCTGCCCCCAGCTTGCACTGGACTTCTGCGCTGGCAAGGAGGAGGGTGGCTTCAGGCACCAGACTCCAGCTTCAGGCTTTTTCCACCAGAACATGAATGGAAAGGGGAAAGTGGATCTTGGAGCACTTGTTTGTCCCGGGAGTGATTTAGCCACCCTGGTCTTCGTGCCTGTAGAGAGGGAATGTGTCTTCTGGTGGTCTTCAGAGATACCGCTGTACCTGCAGACCCCTGATGGGTACAGCAAAGCCTTCCTTAGCCACCAGATGGCACCCAGACCCTCACCATTATCGGCCTTGTCCAAAACACATCCTGTAGACCAGGACTCTGCAGCAGGTGCCTGAGGAGGAAAAGCTGGAGCCCTGTACCATGGCTGGGTATGCAGTGGGTTCTTCTTATTAGCTAGAAACTTGACTTGACTCTTCTCTCTAGGTCACAAATCTGGGTCCAGGGTGTGGGAGAGGACAGGGCAGTTGGGATCTGTGGTGCTCTCACCTGGTTCTCTAGACTCCCAGAGCATGGAAGCCAAGACTACCCTCAACGCCTCCTCCAGTGCCCTTAGCCCCATCCTCCAGAACTTGCAGTCACTTAGAGGTGTTGGCTGAGAAATCATAGAAAGTGGCTTTTGCAGGAAAGCAGGATGTTCTGTCTCAATTCTCTAACCCTTCCTGTCCTGCTTGGGTTTTGGAACAGACGTCACACAGCGAGCTGCCCTGCCCCTTCCCTCCTTGAAGGGTGAACCCTGAGGGAGCGTTTCTCAGGCTGGATGGGCCGTTTTGCCCTGCTCAGGGCCATGCGTGGGCTGTCTCTCCTCTCCCCAGGTTTGACATGGAGTGCATGCTGACCAACCCCCCGGCACGGCCTCATATCAGGGGACGCCCCCTGGAGCCCCACGCCGTGGCCGGTGCTCAGAGGGTCTCCAACATAACGACCAGGGTGGATGGGGGCTGCCACAACCATGGGAGCATCTTCTGCACTGTTCTTTGACCAGGGAGGGAGGTTCTTCACCAGTGGGTCTGCCTGTCTTTTCTCCAGAGCTCTCGCAGCTCAGGGACAGGGACCCCCACTGGACTGTACTCCCTTTCCATTAAGGATTTTGCAACTTCAGTGGCACCTTGATAAATAAAATATAGCTGGGAAAACAGCTGTCAGTGTCTCCCTCTTTGCCCACTGCAATGGCTATGGGGTGATTTACAAGTGAGCAGTTTCTCAGAGGAAATGTGCTCCTGGCAGGACTGATATCCCTGGCCCAACATCGCGGCCTGAGCTCTGAACAAACCTTGGGGCCTGCAGGTTGTGGATATGGGGGTTGAAGACGTTTTGCTACATTTGTACCGGAAGACTCAGAGACTGATAACATGTCCCATGTGGTCTGAGTCAGTTTCTGTTTGTAACCGTTCCAACCTTGAGGGGGCAGGCAGATCTGGCAGACAGACCTACACAGAGACAGACACACCTGCAGTGTGGGTCCTTTCAGCAACTGGGCTTGGACATTGCCTATTACCAGCCCCTGGGTCCCAGTGTCCCCAGTTCCTGGCACCAGGACATACGAGCCCCCAGAAGCTGCAGGCCCCACACCTGACAGACAGACAGTGCCTGGGCTCCCAGACCATTTTGCCTCCTTGTTGGTAGCAGCCCCAGGCCAGCGCAGACCTCCCTCGCAATGCTGGCACCACACTGAAGGGACAGCACCCCGCGGGGGCAGGACAGGCCAGCATCTGTCCTTGGCCACCAGCCACCTGTTCACACACAACAGGCCACTTCTTATCCCTCTATTTCCCCACATTTGTTGTCCCAAGCCACATCGATGCCTGTGTTTCCCCACATGTGGTTCCTCCCCAGGACATCCTGTAACAACCCTTGTGCAATTCCGGGATGGTCTTTCCCTGCACCCCATAGTGTGTTCTGTACCCTGGCAGTGACGCTGGGTCTATGCTGTGCTCGGGAAGGGGTGGGTGTCCCCCAGCCCAGGGGGCTGAGCTCCGCTGGATGGGGCGAGCTGGGCAGGGGCTCATGGCTCTGGGGGTGTCACTGGGGATTCCCCCCTGACCCCAGGGCTCTTGCTGTGGGGAGATGCAGGCCTGCACGCCCTGACCTTGTGTGAACAGCTACCGGCTTCTGCCCTGTCACCCCCCTGCCAGGAACTGGCCACTGTTCCCAGCTGGATTTTCTGTACCATTCACATAACAAGCTGTCCATGCAGGTTTCTCCTCTGGTACAATCTGTTGCACTGTCTTGTGTCGTCTGCTACTTCTCCGCAGACTGATGCTGTAAAATGGGACAATCCACCTTTTTTTTTTTTAAAAAAAAAAGTAGCATTTTCTGTAATTTCTAGCACAAATAAAATCCTATATTTTAGAAGTTGTCTACATTTTAGTAACTGAGTTCCTACAACAGGGTGAGTTGTAACTGAGTTGTAACTTTAGTAACTGAGTTCCTACAACTGGCTGAGACACGACCCCCCCCCCCCCCCCCCC
>NW_020799146.1:503115-529174 GCF_003259725.1 Athene cunicularia | reverse complement strand
GGGCTGGTATCAGGGTGGTCGGGTTGACGAACCGTCCAGGAGCTGGGGTAGAGTCAAGCACTGGGGGCCGCAGTGCGAGGATGATGCGCAGGGCAGTGCCGCCAGTATGAGGGCGAGCGGCAGGAGAGCCATGGCCGCGCAGGTTGGCAGCAGGGACGGGGCTGTGGGAAGGGTGCAGGAACACACATTCGGGCTGCAGGGCAGGAAGCTGAAGTCCAGGCTCAGTGCAGCTGCCCCTGCAGTAGGGGCTGTCTCACGTCCCCGGGCATGGAGCCACAGCCTTGGCATGCGGGGGGAGCACGGCTGTGGGGAACGTTTAGAGGTGGAGGACGGGTGGGCAGTATAGCAGTCAGTGGGCAGCCAGCGGCCGGCTGAGGCAGGGCTCACGGCAGCGTGTTAAACATGGACGGTGCCAGGTGGCTGGAGCCCCGCCAGAAGTACCTGGAAATGCTCAGTACTACCATGAAAATGCCTGTAGGGACTTAAGTGTCACAGCTGCAATAGATGTGGGAGCTCAGGCTGTTCCCAGCACACAAGGGGCTGAATGGGCACATACGCCAAAGACAATGCTGAAAACTTCAAAGATGGGGCCTGCAGTAGCAGTACAGGTTCCCCACTGTTCTGAATCCCATCAGATAGACCCCCCAAAACCCAACAAAATCCACTGAGATTTGGGAACTTTACAGTGACTTTAATATCTTCTTCATTCTGTGCTTTTTGCACTTTGGAGTAGCAAAATGCCCCATGGGGGAGCCACACACTGTCAAACAGACATACAGAAAATTGTTCACGAATCTGGGGAAGTAGTTTAACTCACTTCACATTGCAGAACATGAGCAAGCTCTTAATTTCAATATATGGAGTATCCTGAAACTCTCCACAGGTTGAACTGGAAGTACAGAGTAGAAATGTTGTCTTACAATATTATTATTTGTACCATCAATCACTATGTAGAAATCAAATGTTCATACTGGCTTCATCTTCACAAGGAAAGCAAAAATAAAGTTTGCTTTCCCCATTAATCTTTCAATTTTATGTTAAATATACTCGAGACCCTGACTGGTCAGTACAGTTGGGACTTTCAGACACAAAGTCAGGAAACAGAATCCTCCCCTTGTCTGGGGAGAATTCAGTGAGCATTCATTAATCAGTTTTCACTGGTGTTGCTTAATCACAGAATGTTTCATGTTCTCGTGTTACCGTGGATAGTTTCTAGAGCGTAATGGCAGCAGCGTGGGGTGCTGCTGTACCTGTGCAAAGCTCAGCTCAAGTGCTTGTTATGGCATGGTGGGTGTCTGTTGGGAGATAATGGACATGTGAGCAATCTGGCGCCCGAACAGGGACCCTCAAGATTGGCACAAGTCTTCGCTGAGGGCTCGACAGAGGTGCAATTGAGGGTGGAAAGCCGGTCAAAACTGATCCAGACTCTGGCCCGGGGTCTGAAGGTGAGAAGCAGCACGCTGTAATTTGTGTTGAAGATCCGCGAAAAGAAGCGGCAGCCGGGGAGGAATGGGGTCTGTTCTTGGCAGGGACGAGCAAGCAGTGGTGAAAGACCTCAAAGATATCCTCTCCATGAGAGGCATAAAATACGGTAAGTCCCCCCTGAAAGGCTTGGTGAAATGGAGCTGGGAAAGAGGACTTATCTCCAGTGCAGGTCTCACATTTGAGATACCTACCTGGGAATCCATAGGAAAAAAGCTTTGGGACGCGATCAGTGAGGGGGGAAGGTTGGCAGAAGAAGTGAGCAACTACCCCATGCTCTGGAAGCTGATTCGCGAGACAACAGAGGAGCTGAGCCACGACCACGCAGCTGGGGACTGCGTGGCTGGGGACCGCAAGGCTGGGGACCGTGTGGCTGGGGACCACGTGGCTGATAATTCTGCCTTTGCAGCTGTAGAAGCGGCTTCTGGCTCTGATATGCTGCCTCCAGTGCCTGCACTGCTGGCAGATCCCATCGCGTTATGTCAGCCGAAAAACCCATTTTCTTCATCAGTCGCGCTGGCAGGGCCGCGGCGAGCAGCAGGGACAGGGAGCTGCGCAGGCGGGAGCGGGCAATGCCAGAAGTGCGCCTGGCGCCGCGCCGAGAGGAGAGTGAGGGGAGAGCGGGGATGTCACCGGAGCCCAGCGTGGGGCAGGGCGCAGATGGGAACGTGGGTGGAACCGACGTACCGCCGCGTGCGCCTTCCTCGCGGGGAGAGAAAACCCCCGCTCACCAGTCGGCATTTCAAACAAAGGAACTCCACTCTTGCAACTTATAGACAAGCTTGAAAAACTGGCTGCAACACGGGAGGAGAAGATGGAGCACAGATCATGTACCTTTTCATCTGGCACACAACCGCAACCTCCTGCTCCTGATCCGCCACCTGAGTATTCAGTTCCAGTACCTGCTTCTAATCCATTCTTGTTATCATCGCAGGTGGATGCTGCGCTTCCTTCGTCTTACCCTACAACTTCACATCTTTTTTCTTCACAGGTGCAGAGTGCCTCTGTGGCCACATGCCAATGGAAAGGGGTTATTAGAGATGCTATAGGGGAGGGGTCTTTTATTCCTGAAAGCGTACAAGCATTTCCTGTTTCTATTAATAGTGTTAGTGGTACTAATGAATGGGATCCTTTAGACTGGAAATTGCTTGAAAAGGCTAGAGCTTCAGTAATGCAAAATGGTCTTCATCATCAATTAACAAAACAAATTATTAATTATATTTTTTCATCATCACTGTTAATTCCAAAATATATTGATCAAATAGCAGCAGTTATATTAACTCCATCTCAAAAAATGTTGTTTGAAAGTGCATGGGCTAAATTAGCTAATAATGAGCAAGCTCAGAATCAGGGATGGGAGGTGGTTTCCAGTCCAATCTCACCTCTGCCACACCAGGCAGTGCCGGAGTGGACATGGAAACTGCAGTAGACGTCACAATACAAGATCAGAAGGTCCACTTAGTGGATAGTAATGTGAAAGGACCATTAGGACTTGGATTAAGTGCTCTCCTAATAGGGAGATCATCAACAACTCGCCAAGGCATTCAAGTATTATTGGGAGTAATTGATACAGATTATACTGGTGTTATAAAAATAATGGTTCAAACCCTAACCCCACCTGTGCTTATTCCCAAAGGCAGCAGAATTGCCCAGCTTGTACCACTTAAAGCCTGTGTTCCAAATATAGGGGAAGGTAATCGACGAACTGGTGGATTTGGATCAACCGGACAACCGCAAGTATATCTGTCTCTTGATATAAACCGAGGAAAACCAGAATGTGAAATGGTTATCCAATCCCTTGATGGGACTTGGAAAAAATTGAAAATGTTGGTAGATACAGGGGCTGACATTATAATTGTATCAGCCCAACAATGGCCTGCTTCATGGCCTACCATTGCGATGGCCACAGGAGTGTTTGGCATTGGGGGGTCCCAAGCCACCAGAATTAGTAAAAATCCCATTGTAATTACATTTCCTGATGGAGCTCAAGTCACCATAAAACCTTACATGATGCAAGTTCCTATCACATTACTTGGACGAGATGTCCTAAGCCAGGTCAGAACAACATTGGTTACACAGCCTTTTCAGTGATGGCCCTTGATGAGCAGCCTATGCTCAAACTTAAATGGAAAACAGAAATATCTGTGTGGATAGATCAATGGCCACTGAAACAAGAAAGGCTGCAAATTATCCATCAGTTCGTTGAAGAACAATTGCAAGCAGGACATATCGTTATGTCACAAAGTGCCTGGAATACTCCAATTTTTGTTATTCCTAAAAGGAACAACAAATGGCGATTGTTACGTGATTTAAGAGCGGTCAATGCAGTAATGGAGTCTATGGGATCTCTATAGCCAGGATTACCTTCTCCTTCCATGATACCAGTCTTGTCAATATTAATCATTGATCTAAAGGATTGGTTTTTCACCATTCCACTTCATGAGGATCTCAGGGAAAAGTCTGCATTCTCTATACCATCTATAAATAAGGCTGAGCCAGCAAAATGGTATCATTGGATAGTGTTACCTCAATCGGTGAAGAATTCTCCTGCTATGTGTCAAATCTTTGTTGCCTGGGCATTGAAACCAGTCAGAAAAAGGTTCCCCAACGAAAATTTTTTTCCCCAGAAAAAAATTCCCCAACGAATTATTTACCATTACATGGATGATATATTAATAGTCGGGGAACACATGCAATCAGAAGTTATATTAAATCATTTGCAAAAGGAACTGTCCAGCAGAGGTTTGAAAATAGCCCCTGAAAAGGTACAGTCTACCTCTCCTTGGAAGTATTTAGGGTGGACAATAACCAATGCCACTATTCGTCCACAGAAATTAAAATTTAACACAGAGGTTCACACATTAAATGATGTCCAAAAAATGATTGGAGATATCCAATGGGTTAGAAATTTATGTGGTATTAACAATGATGATTTAAAGCCATTAGTGCCATTATTGAACACTACTGTTCAAGCTGACAGTAAAAGAACCTCAACACAGGAACATAAAATTGCTTTGCAGAAAATTACAGATAAGATAGAGTTGTGTCATGCACAAATACAATTAGAACTCCCAGTGCAACTAATGATTATCAATAGTGGAGGAAATAGACAATAACCATTAGCCATCATTATGCAATGGCACTCAGAACAAAGACAACCATTGTGAATACTAGAGCAGGTTTTTACTGTACATACCCCTAAGAAAACCATAACTACAAGAGCAGAATTAGTATCACAGTTAATTATGAAGGGCAGACACAGAATTTTTAAAATTACAGGTACTGATCCTCAAACTATTATTGTCCCTCTAATACAAGAATATTTAGAATGGCTGCTTAGACATTCTGAGGCATTACAAGTTGCTCTTGAAGATTATACTGGCCAACCAGCTAATGTTTATCCAGCACATCGATTGCTACCATTGTTAATGAACCAATTTCCCAATGCAATCAGAAGTACCAGTTCAAGGGTTAACAGTTTTTACAGATGCAGGGAAAAAATCAAAGCAAGCTGCATGTACCTGGTTAGAAGGAGAGGAATGGAAATATCACCTCATTCAAGGCCAAAGATAAGATTCCTTGCAAACACTGGAACTCCAAGCAGTTTTGTGGGCATTTCTGTCCTGGCCAAATCTGGGATTAAATGTAGTGTCTGAAAAGGATTGAACGAGGACAAGTAAAAGAAATAAAAAATAAACACTTAGGGAAACTGTTGCAACAGTTCACATTCTTGATCAGAGAAGCATTGTCTACTTCATTACTCACATCAGAAGTCACCAATCCAAAGAAGGATTAGGGCATGGAAATGAACTAGATGATCAATTGGTTGCTCCAGCCGGGCCTGGGCTGTCTCCAAATTTGTTTGCACAAGCTAGAGAATCTCACAATTTTTTGCACCAGTCAGCAAAAATGTTGCATAAACAATTTAAAATTCCTCTTGCGGATTTGAAGGGCATTGTTGCCTCTTGCCCATCCTGTCAAAAAATAGGGTTTGGCCTGGGAACAGGAGTTAACCCATGGGGCCTATCACCTTTACAATTATGGCAAATGGATGTTACTCACATAGCAGAATTTGGCAGACAATGATATGTACATGTTGTTATTGATACCTTCTCCATGACTATTTGGGCTACAGCTCAAGCTGGAGAGACAGCTAAACATGTTGAAAACACTTATATAGTTCTTTTGCTGTACTTGTGGTGCCAAGAAAGATCAAAACAGACAATGGTGCAGCATATATTTCTGGACACTTCCAACGCTTCTGGGGCATCAAACACTGCACAGGAATTCCACGCTCTCCCACTTGGACAAGCAATCATCGAACGAGCTCATCGAACGCTGAAGCAAATGCTTCAAAAACAAAAAGGGGCAATGTCAGGTATGATGCCATCTGAACGATTAAATAAAGTTTTATATGTTTTGAATTTTTTGAGGCTTACAGGAGAACGTCAGGAACCACCAATGATGATTCACAGTTTAGCAATAAAGGGTGATGCTGAACACTCTATGGGCACACAGCAACCGTTAGTTATGTTCAAAACCTTAAATACTGGGCAGTGGGAAGGACCTGTTAAAGTACAATTAACAGGCAGAGGTTACATGTGTGTGCTTACAGATCATGGCTTACGGGGGGTTCCATCTCACTGGGTGAGGCCTTGGAAAGAAGGTCAAGCACACAATCCTAAACCTTGCAATGGTTCTAATTGATTAATGCTCATACATTCTGAATGTGTTTATTGAAATCCCTTCCAAACCAGTAGGGGCCCAAGTTACATAGAAAAGTTAACTATGTTCACAGGATAGTTGAAGAAGTTGTTACAAGGGGGAATTGTTGGAATTGCTGTAATTGTTATTTTCGTTATTATTTTGCCATGCTTAGTTTGTTGTATTAACAATCGTTGCAAAAAAAAGCCCACAAGGAATGTGGATTGCTCAAAAACAAAAAGAGGGATACGTTGGGAGATAATAGACATGTGAACAATCCTACACGTGTGCACGCCTCGGCAAGGACACAGAACAAAGAACTCAGCAACCAACTCCAGGAGATGGGTTGGACGGAGAAAGACATTTGACTGTGGCGCTTATTATCCAATCGTGAGAAGGCTTGAAGCGCGTGGACAAAGCTAACTGTCCAGTCATAAGGACTGTACCACGTACTGTTCGCGTGCACAAGAGAAACCTATAAAAGGGCTTGCTTACCTTCAATAAATGGGCATTGCTTGATCATACTGGTCGTGTGCGTGTTCGTATCTTCCGCAGGTGTCAGCCCCCCAGCCTCCCTGACCCAGCAGCTCCTGTGGCTTTTTCACCCTTGGACAATGTGAAAAGCCAGGGTGCGTGTGTGCCCTGCATGGCCCTTGGCCACAGCACAGACCTCGCATTTTGCTTTGCTCAAAGAGCGCGTTTGTCTGCCTGTAAGTTAATTAGAGCTCGCCGTTTCCAGGAGGGCAGCGGTGGTGGAAGCGGAGTGCTGCCCCGCTGCTGCTCCACCTGTCCTGCTGCCTGTGCGGGAACCAGCTGTGAGACAACGCGCCAGCACTGCTGGGGGAAGCTGACTCCAACCCATCCTACACAGCCCCACGCTCTTCTGTCAGAGGAAGCCTGTGCCCAGCCTAATTCATGGAACCTTTTACCTGGTGGCAACACCTGACCAAGCAGACTTTGATGCTGTCAGTGTGCGAGCGAAGCACTGGAGTGATCTTGGGGCGGTGGCAGAGGAGCAGTGGGGAGAGCTTCTGCCTGCCGTCAAACCAGGCAGCCATGGGAGTCCCTGCTCCCGTCGGACCCCCCAGAGACGATGCCACGGGTCCTGCCTCGTCCCCTGCGCTGGCCCAGCTGTGACGGTGTTGCCCAGCCACGGTTTGGCAGTGCCTGTGGGCAGCGTTTCCACAAGACGGGCTGTGAGCTGTCCAGTGGCAGCCCAAGGAAAGCCACGGCTGCAGCCCCCCTGCTCCCAGCCAGCCTGCCCCAGCCATCGGCCTCCACCCTGCAGCTGCTGTGCCCGTGCCCCTCATGCAGGACAGCCTGCTCACAGCGCGGAACCACGGGGTTGCTCCAGCCTCGCCTGCACTCCCTCGTCCAGGACGTGCTCCCAATAAAGGCAACCCCAGAAAGCTGAGCAGAGCGTTACTAAACCTCTCCCCGTTTCCAGCAAAGCATCTTTCTCCACTGCTGCTGGACTTCTCCTTTCAGCCCTTCCTGCTGTCTCCCAGGGACTGACCCCACCTCCTCACACCCCTCTGTGGTGCTTGGCTGGGGGCTCCGAGTCCCTCTGCTACCCACATCCTGCTGCTGCTCTCCTCTGGCAAGAGCAGCCCTGTCCTGCTCCCGTGGGGGCTGCCTGGGGTGGGGATCATCTCTCTGGCCCCCAGGTGGGATCCCTGGTCCCACTTCCCCACTGCCACCTCCCTGTCTTGGCACCTCTTTCCACCTGGCCAAGAACTCCACCTTGTTTCCGGCAAGGCAAAGAGCTGCTTTCCACGGCGCAGCAGCTAATAGTGAGGCACAGTGCGGATGAGTCATTCTCCCCTTTGGACTAAATTAACACTCATTTTCCCTGAATGGGGGGTGCTTCTCTCACAGAGTGGTCAGAACAGCTTCTGCTGCACCCAGCGTGATGTCAATAGCAATTAACAGCCTCATCTCTGCTGCAAGCGGCTCCAAATCATGAAAAAGAGCATCACTTCTCACTTGGTTGGTTGGACAACCACCTCTGCTTTCTACTCTGCTCGCCTCGACACACAGAATCAGCTTTATAACAGCAGTTAATTTTCTGTCCAAAACCCCGTGGCACTCTCAGGGCAACCCATGCCTGCCCCTTCCTCATGCCCCATATCAACCATCTGAAGCACAGCAGCAACAAGCTAGAATTAGATCAAAGAGGATAAACTAATTACGTATCTCAGAATAGAGCTTCGTGCCCGTCTGAGTCAGAGCTGTTGGCTCTGATGTGCAGAAGACCGGATCCTAATGAGAATTTAGAACCACAAGAAGTGGTTTCAGGCAGAACAACTCCCTGGGCAAATTCACTGTACTGAGGACTCGAGAACAAGGCCCTGGTCAGTCAGAGGTTTCCCAAGTTCAGCGTGGGGAGGTGCTGAGTCCTGCGCCTGGGGAGCAGCAACTAGGACACGCTGGGGCTGCCCGAAAAGAGCAGAAAGGACCTGGGGGTCCTGGCGGACACGGGGGTGACCCTGAGCTGCAGCAGCTGACGGTGTCCTGGGGGCATCAGGAGGATCACCCCCCTCTCTGCCCAGCGCAGGCTACTGCTCAAGGCCTCCCAGCACAAGAGGATGGACACATGGGACAGAGTGAGGGCCTGAAGGGGCTGGAGCTTCTGTGAGGAGTCTGAGCTGGGACAGCTTGGCCTGGGGATCTTATCCCCATCTACAAACTCCTAAAGGGAAGGACGAGCCAGGCTCTTCCCAGTGGTGCCAGCACTGGCACCACAGGCCTGGGCAGGCACAGAAACACGAGCAGGTCCCTCTGAAGATCAGGAAACACCCCGTCGGGGTGCGGTGACCTCGCCGCACAGGCTGCGAGGGACATTCAGAAGTCACCTGGACACGGTCCTGCATGAGGAGGGGGACTGGGCCAGGTGACTCCAGAGGTGCCTTCCAACCTCAACCACTCTGCATGAAATGATAAAAACATCCCTGTTTATTATCTGCAGCCTGTCACTCTCATGGCATTCATCATCCCTCACCTGGAAAAGATGATGTTTGTGTCACTCTGAATGAGAGCTGTGAGCAGTGGGCCACTGAGGTGAGTAAAGAGTTACCCTTAAATCCCAGATTGATGTTCTAAACCCAAACTACTACCCAAAGCAGACACCTCAAAGAGAAGACTGCTCTTGACATCCCGTGCTCCTGTCTCACATAAGCATTTTCTCTTGGAGGTGATCCTCAGCTTTTCGTAAACCTCAGATTCCCACAACCTTGCCTAACTGACACTGCAGTGAGGCTTACAGCCCAGGACTAGCGTGAAAATGCAGAGAAACTAGCCCAGAAGTTTCTCTCCCAAGGGCTGGGATACCACAGCTCCAGATTGAAACCCGTCACCCTTTCTGATGATGACACGAGCTCGCAGTCAGCAGAATTCTCCCTCCTCCAGACAAGCAGCCAGGCCAGGAGAAGCAGCAGGAAGATTTTATTCATGTTGCATCTTTATACCTTCTGAACACAGAACTACTGAAACTGTAGAGAAACAAGCACACAGCTTACAGAGCCCAAAAGTTGTGTGTAAGTAACGCTTTGCTTAGTCTCTCTATTCCTATGCTTTCCACCCTGTGTGTCTGAAAAAGAAGCAAAGCGGGCCATGAGCCGGCAGTTCGCTGCCAGGACCAACCGGAGTCCTCAGCGGAGGCCCCGTAGCTTCCAGCTGTGTTCTCTGGCTCCGGCACAGTCTGCATCTCTCTCTGCTCACACAGGGAATTTTTACACAAACACAAAAAAAGCAGCAGTAAAAAGCAGAGGTAAACATCTGTTCCAATTCAGCCTGGATAGAGGGTTTTAGCGGGGTCCAGCAGCCCCTCGAGGATCTGTGCGCAGAACAGCAACTGAGACAGGAACCGTTGCGCCCCTGCTTGGGCCTCTGAGACATTTTAGTTCATTTTCTTGCGCTTCTGGTGGTTCCCTGATGCCTTCTGCACAGGCAAGGGGAGGGAGAGAGTGCCCAGCTTGTGGTCATGATTGTTCTCAAGTCCTGGCAGTCCCTTCGCCTTGGAGATCTTCAACCTCATGGCCCTGGCGATGTCCGTCATCCTGGAAAACACCAGAGACTCTGCCCATGCGGCGCATGAGCCTCCCGCACCGGGACCCTGCACTGAGGACCAGCAGCCTCTTGCCTCGGGGGAGAAGCTGGGAGGCAGCAGTGCAGGACTCTGCATCTCAGGGATACCAGGGACAGGAGCTGGAAGTATCCAACGACTGCAAGGTCATGCACAGCCTTTGTGGGGAGGCCAGAACGCTGCTGTGCTGTGCACCACCACCTCGGGGAGCATTATAAACCCAGGTTGCCCTACTCCGTGGCCAGCTGACTGCAGAGAAATGATGTTGCTCTCCACTTCCCTATGAAGAGGAGAACAGGCATCATTTGTGGTCAGCTGCTGCTGCTGGCAGCCCACGGCTGCTTCCCAGTGCACTCATCTCCCGTGTGCGGTACGATGAATGAGACCTGGCACAGCCAGAACACCTCCTCTTAGCCACGAAAATTCAGCATCCTGAACTGTAAGAAGAGGGGCCTGGCTGAGATCTGTAGTGTGAAGAGCTTGGGCACGATGATGCAAGCCACAACATGCCTGGAGGCTCATCAAACAGAGGGAACAAATCGCATCTGAAGGGAAGCTGGCAGGGAAACAGGTGTCCCGGCCTCAGCAAGGGTCCCAAGGACACCGCTCCCAGAACTCTCCCAGCTGACTTTATTATCTTTGAAATACAAACAGATTCAGTTGGGGAAGGCTCTTCAGTCAGGCTTCCCACTCCAAGCAAGGATCACGCCATCAGGTGGCTCAGGGATATGTGTCCCTCCCCAGTTCTTCCAGCAGTTCCCAGCCTCCTCCACCCTCTTCTCATACTGTGCCCTGTGTTCCCAGCTACGGTACAGCAGTTAAGAACAAAACCTGGGTGTCAGCTGTGAAAAACAACATGGATCCTTAATCCTCAAGCTTAGTTCGAAAAAGAAAAAAAAGGAACGAAAAAAAAGGCTGGAAGCCAACAGCAAACACCGCTGCTAAATCCACCATCACCCATCAGTGAATGAAGAGCGTAAATGGAGGCAAAATCAGAAGTAATTGCATCAGGACTAATTAGGAAGCTTGCCAAACTAAGCGACTTAAGTGCTCCGACAACCTCCAGTCACCACCAGACCATCCCATGACAGCCCTCAGCCAGAAACCCCGGGACAGCCTTGATGCTGCCCCCACTGCAGCGCATGGTTTGTGTACCCCCGTAGGTCCCACCCTGCCCCTCGAGCACGGACCATCCCAGGCGGGAAGGACCGACGTGACCCACTTAGGAAGCACGTGTCCTCGGTGCCACATCCCCCCGCACAGGACAGGGTGGGAGAGACACTACGGAGTGTGTCTGACCTAATGGCTCCCCCCTTCCCCACAGCGATAACCAGCCGCCTGCAGAGCCAGTGTCTGTGCCCTGGCTGAGCACTTCCCATCAATTCCCCGTTTATCCCAGCGTGCTGGATGGTGGGGGAAGAGCTCGTGGAGCCGGAGGACTGGCAGCAGGCTCCGGCTGACACCTTCTGGGAAAAGCAGGTCTTGCAGCTACAGCAGGGGCATGACGCTCCTGTATTCCTCCCTGGAAAATTAGCCTAGGGAACCACTGCTCCCAGAGCTAACACAGCAAGGGTTGATTGCCCCCAAGGTTATTCTGAGAGCCATTTTCTACCCGTTCCCCTTCACCAACCCTGATTTGGCACATCCTTATTTCAAGTACTATCGCCAGGAGTTCCGCCTACAACCTCTCCCCCTTGCTGCAAAGCCCCGAGGTTCATCACTATCTCAGAAACAATCTCCTCAGTGCCAAGCCCAGAGCAGGTAAATTTTAGGGGCCTGGGATACCTCCACGTAAACACCAACTACCTGCTCACAGTGTGGCTGTGAGGAAAAAACCCCTGTTGCTAGTTCTCCTGTTTCAGTCAGCTGCAAACCTGCACTTGCAGCCAGACTGGTGCCTGACAGGGATGGGGGCCCGGCAGGATGAGGGGGCACAGAGGACAGGAAGGTGAAGAGAGATGGGATTTGTCAGCCAAGGAACAGAGCGGGGTGGCAGTGGGCAGGGATATGCGCTGGGGGGCCGCTGCGGCACCACCTGCCCCCCTTCCCTCCCTGCAGAGCAGCTGAAGAGCTCCCCACGCACCCTCTTCACAGCAAGTGCCCTTTCCAAGTCTGAGACACACATCCACCCTCCTTTCACAGCACCAGGGCCTCGAATCAAAGCTTTAACACACTCATAACAGACAGAGTCCGATCACAGAAGGGAGGGGCTGTCAGGGGTCACTGCACCACACCAGAGCACTCTGCTCTCTGCAGGGGCTCACCGCAGATCTCCAGGGTGAACAGACACCACTCACCTGCTTTCCTGGAGCTTCATGTCGTTCTGCAGGACGGTGAGGTCTGTTTGGAAGTTGTTGATGTGCAGAGCCAACACAATGACATAGGCTGTGATTTTAGTCTTCATCGATGCAGAGATTAAATTCTGGACACTGCACAGCAAAAGCGAGAGCACATGAGATGTGGAGTGTGTGTACACACAAAACACAACCCCCATGAGGTGCAGACACAACTGTTCGACATGACTGACTTTTCCTAGACACTGAAAAGAGCTTAAAGCACTGCAGACCTCTGAACACAGGGTCCAACAGGCTCCTTTGTTCCCCTCACATGCCTGTTTCTGTTCAGAAGTTCAGCCCCCTGAGGTTTTATGGCTAAAGCCTTGACAAAACCAGGAACTCAGGGCAGTTCCATCGCTTTGCCATGCTGGTGCTTTGTGCACAGAAAGCACTGGGAAGCTGTTTTGAGGGCACTTGGAGGTGCTAATGGCACCTCAACACACAACCCACAGAGCTGGCAGCCCTCTGGGCAATCCGACTGCTCGTCACTGGTTCGGCCCTCAGACAGAAGCTGGCCTGTCTGGATTCTGTGCTCAGGCTGGATTCACAGCAGCAGTGCACAACCTGCACCGCACCCCTCCCAGGCCGCAGGCTCCCCCAGCGTGGGACGGCGCTGTGGCAGGGGCAAGGACTGTTCACTCCTGCCTGTAGTTTGGTGCCTCCCCTCAAGAGCACTGCTGAAAATGTTCCTTCAGATCTGAAGAGGTTTAGTTGAAGTGGCACCTGCCCAAAGGCTGCAGCCAAGGGCCATCTGGTCAAGGCAGCCGGCTCCGACCCTGCCTGTGGCCAGGGGCCCTGCCCCACCTCCCCATGGCCCATTGCTGCAGGCAGGCAGGGCTGGGGCTCAGTCCAGGCACCACGAGGCACGGGCCTCAGCGCAGGGTGAGCTCACCACTGCAAAGCTTTACAGACTTTTGTTTCAGCAGAGAATCCGAGCAAGTCACACCCACGTTCTTTAAAAGCCCCATTAGCCAATTAAACTATGTGGGTGTGAAAAAAGCGCCGCTATTTGGCCACTGCACTACCCCTGTCCCGGCAGGCTCTGTGGTGGCAGAAGAGCAGGCACGTCCCTTGGACCCCTGCAGCCACCAGTGGCCAGCACTATCCTGCCCCCTGCCCAGAGACATCAGGCAGCTGCCTGCACACCCTGCCTGGTCACACGGGATGAACCTGCAGGCTCAGGCCTGCTCTGCACAACCACCCAGCTTCTCCCACCACACTTTAGACCTGCACTGTCTAAAATGGACAATCACCAGCCACTCCCAGCGTTCTACAGGGCTGGGGCTGCAAAGCAAGAGGAGCTCCTACTACTTTCCATTTTGGCAGGAGATTTCCCAATAATATGTCTGTGGCCCTTCAAGCTGAACTCTGCCACGTCTCTGCCTCAAGAACGTCAAAGCACACAAAGTTCCTTACCTGCCATTGTTGTAGGTCAGTGAAGTGAAATTCTTCATGAGTTTCCTGCTAATGATGTGTGGGCATTCAGGGCCCATTGGATCTAGGACAGAGAGGAGTTTGCAGTGGAAATGAGAAATGTGTTCTTCCTTGTACTGCCAACCTCCAGCCACCGCAATACCACATTTATTAACACAACATTTATCGCCTCTTCCCAGGAACACAGAGAACCTAGAAGGAGCCTGGGCACTTGATTTCTAGGTCTCAGAATTTTTCAGGTCTGAGAGAGGCTCCTAACAGCTTTGATTTTTTTACAAATGTGATCTCCCACTTCAGAATGACACAATCCACAATGTGTGCCTGTGTACCTACACAGGTATTTAATATATTTCTGCCTTTTAACAGATGTTCCTGCCAGAAAGTATTATTAAAACTGAAACCATGCTACCAAATTCCTACTAGCACTTTCACACCCTCCCTGACGGCAGTGTCTCCAGCAATGCAGGGTATTTCCAACCAGCTTGCCCCTTCCTCCTCCGTCACCCCCTGCCACTGGAAAGGCTGACAGTGGCTGTTTCAGCACTGACAAGGAGACCCAGACACACAGGTTCTATGAAAGGCAGCAAGTCTTGAAAATTTCAACCAAAGTATTTTGTGCAGTGCTTTTGAGAACAGCAGTTGCTGACATTTTAAAACCAAGAGCCTTAATGAAGCAGAGGTATGATCACTGTGACCCCACCCTGAGCTAATAAGCCAAGGGTGATGGAAACATTCTCAAAAGCACAAGAGCTCTAAAGAATGTATCATGTACTGTCTGTCTCTTGCACCTGGAATGTGGAGCCTAGAGAGAGGGAGAGACCTGACAGTTTCCAGCCTTTTGGCTTAGGACTAAAGTGTGAAAATACAAGACATATTTGTAAATGCAGAACTACTGATAAACTAGAAGAATTTCAAAATTTCCAATCTAAGCTACCCTGTGTCCTACCAAGAGGATCTCACTGTGCCATCTTGATGCACAGCGGTTACGAAGGGATGGAAAAGGTTTGGACATACACCTCCCAGCAGACACACATCTAACAATCCTCAACAACACAGAGACCCTCAACCTCGGCACAAAACAGACCAAAAGCAAGTGCTGCAGCTGTTTGACCACACAGCTCTTTCTGGGCAGCTTTACCATTTTCTACCGCAGTCAGACAGCTTAAAAGTGGAGGAGCTGAAAAGTCTCTTACGCTTCTTCTTGATCACTTTCAGGTAGCTGAACTTAATAAGGGTGTCCAGGAGCCAGAGGCATCGGGCTTTGTGATCTCTGCTCGTCTCATCAGTAGGCAAGAACTTCAGCTCCTCTAAAACAAAGGAGCAATGGCTGGAGGAGAGAGAGGGGGGGACGAGGAATAAGTTTACATCACCAGGAGGACAGAACACACCTCTGAGCTCAGCACTCAGCTGTTCAGAAGAGCTCCCTGGACACCCCTGGAGGACAGCCCGGGATGCTGCTTTGTGAGTACTTCCCTGCCAGTGCCCACCCCGTTCAGCCACCCCCCTCCAGCGAGCAGCTAAGAAGGTCCCTGCACTGCAGCAGCTGTGGGCCCTGGGCACAGCACATGGATGCTGCTGCTTCAGTAGAGGCAGACAGGAGGAGCCCAGGGTGAGGGCAGCTTGTGCCTTCCTGCTGCCTTCATACCCAGCACAAGGGCTGCACAGCCCTGAGCCAAGCCGCAGCACCCCTGTGCAGAAAGTGGCCAGCATGGCCCCGCGCCCGCCCTGCAGGCGCCCCCCTCAGACCCCACTCCCGGTTTCCTCCACACTCCTCCTCCGCCACCAGCTCCCCGCAGGAAACCTCCTTGCACACATAGGGCTGCACCCGCACTCCTCAAGGCAGCAGCTGCTCAGCCACACGCAGCCTAAACACCCTCCCTCTGCTCTGGGGACAGCGGAGATGGCAGCAGGAGCTGTCCTACCCCACAGAAAAACTTCAGCTTCACAGGGCCCACCCCAACTACGACGAGGCTGTGTGCAGCAGCATTACCTTTTATCTTCCGTTTTCTTGGCAATTTCCTCTGCAGTGATGTTAACAAAGGCTGCGGCTGGTGCCTGCAGCGCCTCATACTCTGCTGGTGACAGAACTGGAAGTGTTTTAAGGAAAAGAACAAGCATGGCTCTGCTCTCCCTTCTGGCCTGAAGAGCCCGCAGCAAGATGAGCTCCATCCACTCTCACTTCAGGACGTGTGGGGCAGGGAGCGAAATTATAAGTGGGCAGGACGTAACGACAGGGCGTGGGAGCCGGCCAATACCGCAGGTCTCCGAAGGACTGTGGCTCGACCACAAGCACTTCCCTCGCACAGCTGACTGTGTCGCTGTCCCATCAAACTGCTGCACCCCGCTCTTCGCAGGAAACAGGCAGTATACAGGACTTGCAGTCGCCAAAACCTCAACACAGCACATCCCTGCTCTCAGTTTTCAGCCTGCGAGGGGAGTAGGGTCGGCTCATTCACACACCCAGCAGTGCTCGCTCCCATGTGCCAGAGCACTGACATCAAGGCTTGCAGATGTGGGAAACCACTCTGCCAGAAAAAGATACTGTCCTCAAACTTGTAAACATCTTCTGGTTTGTCAGCATCTTCATTACATGGTGGGAGGATGGTGGAGACATTCTGTACATCATCTTGGGCCACATCCTGGATCAAAGCTTTGGAGGGAAGCAGGAAAGAGTATATGGACCATGCAAACAAAACCACAAAGAACATGACACATCCCAAATCCTTTCTTTAAACACAAGTCTACTCAGTGGTGGTTCTTGAGTCAACACCAGTTTTAAAGCTGTAAAACCCCATTCAGTTTATCTCACATAGGACAGCAGTAAGGAAAACACTACAGCTCTTCCCTATTCTGTTTCATTACTGCCCCATGCAGGTGCTGACGGCACAGAAAGTGTTCCAGCAGGCACAGAACAGCCGACAGCTTCTGATAAGCTCGCTACGTGTTCAGCATGCTGGGTTCTGGACCGGTGTCATCACTTCTGCTGAGAATTTTCTGCTCCTTAAAATTTAGAAAAGACACTCCAGACTAGACTAAAATCTAGGAAAGAAGAGCACCAAGACAAACTGGTTGCTGCTGCACCTCTTGCCTGCAGGGGGGCAGGAGGTGGTTCTGGCACCCTGGGTTCCCTTGGACCTGGCACAAAGCAGCTTGAGAGCACAGTAAATACCCAACCTGGAACAGACAGGTCTGTAGTTGTCCTGGTGTCAGCTGGGATTGAGCTAATTCTTCTTCTTAGTAGCTAGAACAGCGCTGTGTTTTGGATTCATCATGGGACTTGGCATGAGAAGGATGCTGGTAACACACTGATGGTGTCAGGTGTTGCTGAGAAATCCAGGACTTTCCAACTCCCCGTGTCCTGCCCGTGTGCAGGTGCACACGAAGCTGGGGGGGCACGGCCAGAGCAGCGGGCCTGGATTGGCCGAGGGAACGTTCCAGATCACACAATGTCACGATCAGTGTGTAAAGGAGGGTGATCTGGGAAGCTCGCTCTTTCCTGGAATTGCAGTTTTGGGATTTTCTCTCCTCTGGTATCACTAACTGGGAACGGGCTGGGTGTCAGAGGGCAGGTGGTGAGCAACTGCACTGTGCATCACTATTTCTATATGCTATTATTACTATTAAGATTGTAATTATTATTTAATTCTATCTCAATTATGAAATTGTTTTTATCTCAACCTACGAGTCTCCCTTTACCTGTCCAAATACTCTCCCTCCCCAGGGGCACAGGAGGTGAGTGACTGGCTGTGTGGTTTGGCTGCTGCCTGGGTTTAAAAAACGACAACAGTGAACAGACATCTCTCCCAATGATAGCCAGTGAACCTCAGAATCCCAGAAGTGCTGGTGGAACAAAGCCCTGGAGGTCACCTGTGCAGCCTCCTGCTCGGAACAGAACTGTCTGCAGGAGTGGATCAGGGCAGGCCTGGCTCTGTCCTGCCAAGGCCTGGAAACCCCCGAAGATGGAGACCCCGCGCCGCTCTGTGGCCTGGCCCAGGGCTGTGCCATCCTCCAAGGCAAGAAGGGTCCTCCCAGGGTGCAGGAACCACTGCAGCTTGTGCCCTTGGCCCTCGCTGGCACTGCTGAGGGGAGTCTGGCTCTGAGTGCCCTTTGGCAGCTGCAGGCTGCCCTCAGATCCTCCCTGGCCTCCTCTCTGCCTCTCCTTGTCAGCTGTGTGCTCCAGGCCCTGCCCATTCCTGCTGCCCTGCCCTGACTCCTCTGTTGTTTCTCCACCTCCTTCTTTGTCAGGACAGGGGAACAGGCGGGGTGGCACAGGCTGGACAATGGAATACAGACAGGCCCAGTAGCGGGGGTATCAACTCTCCTTAAACATCACCTCAGCGTGATGCTTTGATAATGAAGGTTCCCCACAGCAGGGACAGCAGCTGAGGCCAGGGCAGACTCCCTTTGCTGTGGGTTCCTCCATAGCAGAAGCCCGAGGCCATGAGCCTGGCTCATGGCAGCACGAGGGGGGCACTCGTTGGGGCTGTGACCTGCTTTCGGGCACAGGCCGTTTCCTGCAGACGTGAAGCCAGGTGTGGTTCCTCTTAAAGAACGTTCAGCGCCTCGGTTCAGATCGGGTGAATGTTCTGTCTTTACCCCAGTAAACTGATATCCAGGGACTCCTGGGAGAGCTCCCAGCCACGGGCAGGGAAGGACGCTGGCACCACAGGGACCTGCCCTCACTCAGGCAGCTCCCACACAAGCAGTTCCTCTCCCAGCAGACAGATCTGAGAGTTCCTCCTCTCAGAGCAGGTGCTGCCTCTGTCAAAGAAACCCCTTTCTTTTTCCTACCCTACTTGGCAAGGAACAGTCAGAAAAAGGCACTTCTGGTTGCCTCCATTAAACTCCAAGACAGCGTTCTTACCTGCCACTCCCTTGGCATCTATAACGTCCGCTGCTGCTTTGGTCACAGCTGTGTTCAGGGTATCGCTGCCTATGGCGTTCATGCGCCGGGAGTTCAGAGCTCGCTTCTGCTTGGTGGTGCCAAAGGTCTCAATGCACAAATCCATCTGTGAAAGATAAATTAAATTAAACCATCGTGCTGAGCCGAAGTCACCCTGCACTCAGCTAACCACCGCTGGCTCCACATCCACGTTCTCTGAGAAAACTTCAAACATTTCACTGGGCACAACCCAACCAGGCAACAAGCACTGATCTGCCAGGGGGAGGGAAGCAAGCCTAAAATAATTATGAAAATACTGCCAAGTTAGGCACTACTAACACACTGTCTCCTAGAGGTCCAAGGCACAGGGAGTGCTGAGCCCGCTCAGGCTTACCCTGCATAAGCCAGACATCTGAGACAAGCACCATCTACCACTGTTAGCTGGATAATCACAGCAGAATATGATATGGGGTTTAACCTTACCTTCTCCCTGAAGGATCTGTTCTGATAATCCTTCATGTCATCAGGTTTTGAGTTATCTATAAAAGAACAAAAGTTAGTGTGTTTGGCTCGCAGCAGCCAGGACAGCACAGGTATTTGGTATCACTTTGGCTCTGATCAGTTACCGAAGGACTCGGCACATCACTTCAAGATCCCCTCCAAAGGACTTTGTCAGTTAAAGAACACACTGAATATGAGCATATGTACCTAGAACAAAAAAGGGAAGGCTGGCCACTTTTTGCTATAAAGGCTACAAGCACCTATAGACTGTGGCAACACCCAGATACTGCTGCACAGGGAAAACATTCGCTCCCAAAAGATTGAATTCTTCAAGCTATCCTCCTGTGTCCAGCAACAAAAAGCCATTCCTTTGAAGAAAAGGGGTTTTGGTTGTCAGTGATGCAGTCCCTTGACCTGACAATCTCTAGGCTTCCCTCTGTATAACACACCTTGGCAAGGCTGCACTCACTCTGGACATTGACGACATTGTTACTGACTGGGCTGTTCTGGGTCAGAATGTGGTGGGTTTTGGTAGACGGGGACAGGGCTACCCCTGAGAGAAGCTTCTGGAAGCTCCCCTGGCCCCGAGTCGGAGCTGCCTCCAGGCGAGGCCGAGCCGATGGGCGGCAGCGGCCGCGCCTCTGGGATTTCAGACGGGAACCTGGGAGGAGGAGCGTGAGCTGTGAGGGAGACGCCTCTGCAAACCCCAAGGGCAGTGGGAGAATCAGGGGGAGCTGTGCCAGAGCAGAGCCCCCCCCAGCCCGTGGGGCGAGGGCAGGCTGTCCCTGCACCCATGGAGGGCACCGGGGGGGCAGATGCCCTCCTGCAGCCCGGGCAGGGCCCCACACCGGAGCAGTTCGGGAGGAGCTGCAGCCCCTGGGAAGGACTCGTGTCAGAGGAGTCCATGGAGGGCTGTCTGCTGTGGGAGGGAGCCCACGCTGGAGCAGGGGAGAGCGTGAGGAGTCCTCCCCCGAGGCAGAAGGAGCGGTGGGACTGACACAACCCCATCCCCTTCTCCCCTGCGGGGACGGAGGGAGAGAAATGGGGAACAGAGCTGAGCTGGGGAAGAGGGGAGGGATGGGAAGGCGTTTTCAAGACCTGGTAACGCTCTCCCTGTCCTGCTCTGTCTGTTAAGTGGTGGTGGTGTTTGAAGCAAACTGATGTTCTTTTTCTTCCCCTAATGAGCCTGTCTGTTGCCCGTGACCATAACAGGAATCTCATGCCTCCCCTCCTCATCTTCGTTCCTCAGCCTTTTGTGTTATTTCCTCCTTCCCATTTTTGAGGGGGAAGGGGTGAGTGAATGGGTGGTGGTGCTCAGTTGCCCTCTGGGCTCAAACCAGGACACTCCAGCACTTCCACCCTCTCACCTGTAAAGCCCTCCACCTCCACCCTAAATATCACCAGGCACCTCACACAGTGCTTTGGAAGGAGAGTGTAATGTATCCTCCCTCCTCCAGACTGAGGAGTAAGGCAGAAAAAAAAGGGAGAAAAAGCAGCCAGGGAGACAACAGAGAACACTGATGTCAGCCACGGGGCAGTCAGCAGCTGAACACGAAGGCTGAGACTGGTGCTGGGGGACACACAACGTCTTCCTACCTGCCAGCAGGGGCTGCAGGTTGAATATTTCAGCGTTATAGACTTCCATCTGCCCAGAGTCCTTGTCTAACACTCCAACAAAGTACCTGTGAAGAGCAGGAGCACGATTAATGAAAGAGTCCAACGGAAGCAGCGGTTTAGAATACACGGTGCAGAGCCATGTGTATCCCCTATCCCCTGCCTCTAAAACAGGACAATTCCTCGCAGGTAAATTCCTCTGCATTCCACATTTCAGAAGGGGAAACCCAAATGGTTTGTGCTGCTCCTCACCGTGTCTCGTGACCCACCAGGCAGTGGTGGGTGCTGATGAAGGTGTCACTGCACCAGTTTCTTACCCAGCCAGATCCCTTCTGATCGGTGCCTGCCTCGCTCTGCTGTTACACATCTTCATAAAGCTCAGGACACACCTTCTGAAGACAGAACCCACTCGTACAAAGGGCTGCCAGTTGCAGCTGGAGCAACAGTCTCTATGCAACTGCCCTCAGATTTGCTGCTCGAGTATAGTGGGAGTCACAGCACCTCCCTGGCCATACAGGATCTCTGGGCAGCTCCTGCTATCCCAGGAAGCCCGGATTCACTGACTTTCCACTCAGAATAACCCAGGCTGTTTGCTCAGAGGTGGCTTCTGCCCCGTTTTACCCACATTAGCAGTTGTCAATGAACAGTTTTAGGCTGACAGCTTCCAAGAGCTATGGGAATGGATCCACTGGAGGAAATCCTCATGCACTCAGCTGTAGCAGATGTGGGAGGAAAGGGACAGAAGGATGGGGTGGGAAAGCTTGAAAGAAAAGCAAGACATGACTTAATTGATTCTTGCCTGCATATCTGGAGATCTTGAGGCATGTGCACACCGAATGCAGAACCAACACCTGAAGCCAAGCATGTACCATCAGTCAGCTTGCCTGCGTTTCTGTGGCTCAGGACCTCCTGGGGTGCAGGCAAGAACTGCTTAAGCCCCTAAAATCATCTCTTAATCAGTGTTCAGAGGAAGAGCGCTAAATCTGCCTAGAAAAAATACTGCATCAACAACTGTATCATACACATTCATTAAACTAAATTTATGTCTCCAAACTCAAGCAGTAAAAGCCTCTTGGTGCCTTTCTTCAGCGACAGCATCCTAAACTCTTATACCTGAACGTCCAGCTCTCCTGGTTTCACTTTTCAGAGATAAGAACTGAAATAGAATATTTCAGTTGCAAGGGGCCTACAACAATCATGTAGTCCAACTGCCTGACCAATTTAGGGCTGACCAGAAGTTCAAGCACGTTATTAAGGGCCATGACCAAATGCCTCTCCAACACCAACAGGCCCGGGGCACTGACACCCTCTCCAGGAAGGCTGTTCCAGGGGCTGATCATCCCATCTCTGAAGAAATGCTTCCTAATGTCAACATTATCCAGAACACACCAGGGAACTGACGTCTGACAATTCTGCTCTTTGCTCCCTCACTCCATCTGCACTTTTAACTAGTCAGACACAACCAGGTCAGTGCAGTCCAATTAGAGATGAGCTATGTGAGCAAAGTGTGTGGGGCAGCTGGAGGGGCTCTGCAGAGCAGAGGGCTTGGAAGCAGGAGCCCCTCCCCACACACCACAGGCACTTCAGTGCTGTACAGGCCAGGAGGAGTCGTCACAGGTACCACAGCAGAAAAGAAACACCTTTGGGTATAACAAGGCAAGATTATTTCACATTGGCTTTCCACCCATTTGGTGGTTCTCCTGTCAGAGAAGGAGAAAGATCTCATCTACAGAATGCTAATTAGGAGGCCACTGAGATCTGCCCAAGGCCACTGAGGTCACACTCTTTAAGTGGGACAGATAAAGGCTGGCGATTCCACCAGCGCTTCTTCTTCCAGCCTGTGAGCAGCATGGCGCCATGGCCTGGAAGTCAGATGGCGATCAATGATCCAGGGGCTTCCTCGGCAGCAGGTGATGATCTTGGTCATTCCCTAATGTTACCTTGTTAGAAACAAAGCTGTTACTCCTAGGTTTCAGCTACATCAAGTCATCTCCTCAACCCCTTTCTTCACAAGACTGTTTCAGACACACCCTGTTTGTACATAACACCACAACTTCCAAAGGGACGCAGCGTGCACAAACAATGTAGCTGCCGGGTGCTGGAGCCTCCTGCCAAAATCCTCCTGGTTCAAATTACAGCCTCTGTGGGAACTTCTGAGACAACTCTGAGAAAGGCTATTGGGAACTTCATGTCTGGGAAGCTCCTCTGCTGCTACCTCCACATTCCTGCCTGTGTTTTGCCAGCACCATACCTGCATAAGGTGTCAGATGCAGGAACTCCATTGCTGAAGTTATCCCCCACATATGAAAGTCTTTCAGTTTCTGAGACCTGAAAACCAAAGAAAAATTACTTGAATACAAGGCTGTGAACCTTCTCTGCCTCTGCTTTATTTTCCCCACAATGCACTAAATTCCCAGGTATCGGAAACTAGTCATGTGTAGGAAAACTTCACTTCGCTTATTTGGGGTACATTTTGCATCAGGTCAAAAATCTTTAAAAACCAGACACTTCCTGAAGCTTAAACTACCCACGATATATACTTCTACCTCAGCTTTCACTGGGCCGGAAGATGAGGAACAACTGCAAAGAAATCATGGGAATAGTAATTTTCATTTAGAGTTTATCAGTGTGCAAACTCGGATGTCAACGCAGCTAAAACACATCACTGTACTGACTGCCCCACTTTAATCCAGAAGCAACAATTTGTGAAAGAAACCAGGTTTACACACAAAGCCACTAGTGAAGAGAGATCAGGCCTCTCTGTCAGTCCATTTCAGCTACTCTTTCCAAGCTCTAGTACTGCCAAGTTACTGCAATTCACTGACTGAAAAAGAGCGAGCACTACCAGGAAAGGCTCAACCTCCTAAATGTATTTTGAAATCTTTGTGTTTCTACTATACTGTAGTGTATTTCCGCAGAGGATTTTGTCTGAAAAGTCATTATTCCTTGAGTGAATCATGCATGTAAGAAGCTGTAAAATTTAGCAATGGCAGCAGAAATCACCTTCTGACTTAAATCTTGGTTCTCTCTTTACTAAAAGAAACAGGAATCTCCTTATAATGTAATTTAACCATAAAAAGAAAAAAAAATTGTTAGAGAATTCACTGTGTCAACACGACAACAGATTTTGTGATCAAATGGACCTGACTAGTGGTTAAGTAACAGATTTTAACTTTTGAACATTATTTCCCTTCAGATTACTAAAATAAATCATGAACACACACAGCTTCAGTACGTCAACCTTTGCCTGAGAACACACAGCCATGTATCCATCAAATTTTCCAAATAAGTGTGTATTCAGTGCTGATGGAGAGGCTATTAACTCTCACAAGTCACTCTCAATACCACGAATCAAAATGTGCCATTATTCTGGTTCCTTTCTGCTCCAAGAGTCAGCCCTCAGCGCCAAGCCTGAGGGGGCACGGTCTGATCCCGACCCACTCTGCAGAGACCGCGGTGTCCCGACAAGCAGTGCGGCTGCAGGACCCCTGCCCGTCTCTCCAGAGCCCAAGGACACCCCAGATGCCTGCAGAGGTGCAGACAGCCCCGGCCAGATGCCTGGCTTCTTGGCACAGGGTGAGGAAGGGCCCTCCCTGCCCACTGCTCCCCCAACCACCCCGCTCCCCTTCTGCCGCCCCCCATCTCGCCCAGCCCCAGGTGGCAGCCCATATAAGATGCAGAACTTCCTCTGAAAGCCCAGAGGTCCTGTGAAGTTTGGAGAACAGTCTTCTCTCTCACACAGGCTGGGGCTAAACTCTGATTATATTTTTTTTAATTTGCTATAGAGCAAAGCTCCATTCAGCTTTTCCAAGCCTTGCTTGGCACACGGTAACGAAGCTGGCAGAGGAGCAGGGCAGTGGGCAGGAGGTAGAGAGGAACAGCTGCCTCCCAAGACAGGACACAGGGACTGTGTGTCTGAGCGAGGCTTCCAGCTCCTACTCGCAGGGGCTGCCATGACCACAGCTGTAAGGGCAAAAAAAGGTGTGTCCTTGGCCAGGGTCTGGGGGCTGCCCTCACCCTGATCGCCACCGGCCTTGAGGCCTCCCAGAGCGCTGGTCCCTATAATCCTGCCCAGGCTGCACCAGGGCAGCCCCAGTTATGCAGCGACCTGCGGGGGGTGGATGGTGCTGGGGTGGCAGCTCCTGTTCCCGCAGCCACCCCGACCAGAGCCGACAGCGCTGCTGAGATGGGTCAGCGCCGCCATGCAACCACCCACCTGAACACACCCGGGACAGACACCGAGTTTATCCAGGCCTGGGCACTCGGGGGACTTCTCCACAAATCAAGCACCCAACAGCAGGTTTTCATGCTCCTTTTATATACAAAAATCAGAGGTTAGTGCTTTTCCAAACACACCTGTTAGACACTGATTGGTTAGTGACTAACGTACAGTTATAACGCAGGTTACCTAATGCTGCTACCGCTGTGCCTGCTCAGGGGAAGGGGCTTCATCCGGGCAAGGGGCTTCTTGACCCCTGGGTGTGGATTTTAGTATTACAATGAGGGTAGTTCACTGTCAGGCCACTCAAAGGTCACATTCACTGCCAAGTCAATTAATCAAACAGTCCCTTTGCCGGGTTGCCAAAGAACTCTTCCTCAGCACAACCCCAGACATTCTCTTTACAGTACAGTACGTTCTGCTTATTTTCTGTGGTTCGGAGATCAAAGTCTATCCTTGATGAACTTCTTATCACTAAACAGGGTCATCTTGACCAGGCTTCAAAGTCTCGCTCGACCAAGCCTCAAGACCTCGCGACTGCCCCCACATGAGCGGCAACTCCGGCTACATGCAGTTACTGACCGCGGCTACTACCAAACGCCAAGCCGCGAGGGGCGGCGGCGGGAACGCGCCCCCTGGGGGGGGCCTTACCAGGATCCTCCGGTGCTTCCTCCGGGGGTGGGCCGCGTCCTTGTTCCGGTAGACGGCGAAGCACATGGAGCCGGGCCGCTGCAGCCTGCCGTTGGAGAACTGCACTGCAAGGCGGCGGGAGAGCCCGTGAGCGCGGGCGGCGACCTCTACCC